>NW_027271520.1:0-62500 GCF_040938485.1 Diadema antillarum
AAAAGTTAATTCACTCTCCAGACTTCGTGGGGGGGGGGGGGGGTCATTATAAAACAACAAGTGATATACATGTACCAAAAAATACTAATATCCATCAATCATTTAATCAGTTTTGTGGATGGAAAACCACATTTGACCAATTTGTAAATATAATGAAGTGTGACCTTTGTATGTTAGTTTCGTCTCCCCCAAACCAACAATTATTGAAATCAGACCGATATCCCATGGAAACCCAATTTGGAGACGGAAGGACAGATGGACAGAAGGATAAAAAGGTGCAATGTTTTAATGCTCCCTCAAGACTTCATCTACAGAGGCCTAAAAAACAACAACATTTAAACAAACAGGACATTCGTTAGCTTTGTACCATATGACAGACAATACACATCAAAATAAAGGGAATAAAGAATAATTCTTCATATCCATATTTCGAGTAATCATAGCACTTTAGGAAACACAGTCTGTATGTCTGAATCAGGAACCTTATCAAAAGTCTCGTCTTGCGTCTTTAATCGTCTTCTTCTTTTACTTACATCGGCTTTCCCGATCCCCTATTGTCTGTCCATAGAGCTTTGGGAGCTTGAGCAAGACGCTGTGCAGGAGAGACACTAACAAAACATGTTCCAAATGGGCTCTGACTTTTGATAAGGTGCTTAACATTTATCCATGAACTAGTGAAAATCTGTTTACAGTGCAATTAAATTAGTAAAATAAATTAGTAAACTATTTCATGGCATCAAATCTTCCCTTTCAGATTGGTGATGGGGGGGGGGATTTTGCTCTTCTTGTTTTGGGTAGGTAGCTAACGGATTGCATTTATTTGCTCTGTTGAGAATTGACCTATCCAAAACACTAAAATAATAAATTTTACAGCATGCAAATATCAACCAGCATACACTGAACATATAAGAGTCAATATACTATTTCAAATTACTGACCGATACTCCGTATTTCTGTGAGAAAAATGGAAAATGTAATCCACATTCTCTTCATCTTCGTCATTAGCAATGGACAGAGCTCCACGATATTCAAGCAGGAAATCTCCCTTAAGAAATGGTCTTGTGGTCACAAGTCCATGTCCTAGAAATGGAGAAGGAAAACTACATTTAAAACACATTTATATTTTTATAAAACTTATGGCAAACAAAGTTTTCAACAATACTGTTTCAAGCAATCATGGCCATACACAGAAATGAGGTGGGGGTGGGTGTTGCCCCCAGAAATTTTGAAAACTGACATTTGTTTCTACTGAAAATTTTCAGACAATCCATCAAAAGTGTGCACCAAATTTCACTGTTAAAAATGCAAAAGCACCCTTGTGACCAGCTCAGTCACTTCGCTCCCTCGTTTTCAGGTTTTCAAAGTTTGTATGTGTTTTGCTCCCCCCCCCCCCCCCCCCAAAAAAAAAAAAAAAAAAATTCTGTGTATGGCCTTGCATGTATTAAATCGTTATGTGGTCATTATCATTTGCCTCGCTTGTACAGCCCGCTGCCCTTGGCAAGGAGAAATTTCTGCCTCCCTGGACAGTCCTTAGTGATTCATCCTTTACAAATTTACCATTCCGGTTTCTAACAAGTAGCATATAAAGTGTTTCACATATGGTACTGGTTGCCAGGGAAACAGTAAAATTTGAAACCTCTCTTGAGACCATTCATACTGTGATAACATAAGAACTTTACCATATCTAAAGACTTAGCCAACTCCAGTGGATAATGTTGTCATTGACTCCACTGAGATTTCTAAATAAATACAGGGACTTACATGTATGATGCTTTCTTGCAAGATAAGCCTTTTGATACACATACATATATACTATCTTATCTGTCAATTTCTAGCTCTTTTTGTAACCTTTTTATTAGGGGAAGACAAGAGGCCTTATACAATACCATCCTAAAGTAAAAGTGCTTTTTTAGTACAGTAATCTTTGTTGTTGTTGTTAATTCATCCCAGAGGAGTTAGGAATGCAAAGTCCCACAAACCCAATGTACATCCCCCCCCGAACAATGTCGGTGAATGAGTGCAATTGCACTTTGTTTAGATAGCAAAAAGTAGGTCACCTGGACAGTCTAATACATGCACCTCAGGCATAAACGTGCAGATTGCTTGACATTCAACATGCCCCCCCCCCCCACAAAGGATGATCCCCTGTGGGTCTACACAGAGAAAGATTACCCTCCTTAAGTAGCCCTTGACACAAGTAGCACATAAAGTGTTTCATATATGGTACAGGTTGGCAGGGAAACAGTAAAATTTGAAACCTCTTCATTGACCAGTTCAATACTACCACTCCTTAAACTACAAAGAGATAATCTACGTGTACCTATGTCGTCGTTGAGAAAAACCTTCCTGAAACCTTCTTGATCTTTTCCCAGCTTACACCAATGCTCCGCCATAAGACTGGGTGAGATGCGGACACGCCGCTTTTTTCGTCCTGGAATACTCTGTCAATAGGGGATTATGAAATGCTGTACATGAACATCCAGCTGCATACTTATATGTAAAGTAATATATCATTTCATTTCTTTTCTTTTCTTTTCTTTTCACTTTTTCTCTAGAATCTAAAACATAAACATATCTTTGATAAATATCTATTCATATCTAATCCAGGGGAAAAAAACCCTCTTTTTTCTGTACGAGGGGCTATTTTTTCCTACCTCTGTTCATTCCAAATTAAATTCTCTATTGAATCTAATAGCAATTTATGGGGGCTCTTTTGCAACTTACAAGGGCTATTTTTCACATTTTGGGGCAAATCGCCTTTACCCTCCTGTATTTTTCCCCTGATCTAGCCTAGATAACCTATAGTCTTTATATCATAAGTGTAAAAACAGACTGTACTGTAGGCCTAGTCTAACTCCAGTCTACAGAGCTGTGCCACAAGCACTGTAGCACACTAACACTCATGCCAGGTTATCATCAGATAACCTAGCACTCAGGTCTAGCATAGTGCAAATTGCTCACAATAGAAAAGTAGCGTTCTCTAGATCTAGACGTTCTATCAGAATTCTAATATAGAGGAACAAGAGCAGTGATCAGAAAAATATTGTTAAAAATTCACTTGATCATGGTAATTTAGATCCAATTGAAGGTATGGACTGAAAATAGGATATAGGATATTTCATCATTACAGGTGTACATGCCAAAAAATTATATATAGACCTATGTTCCAAGAATTTGCTGATTATCTTGGTGATTTCTATCTCCAAATATAGAAAGCTAGAGGGCCGCATGTCACTTAAATTTGCACAGCTCAGCATACCAATGCCAATGACTCCCTGAGTTACCCGTAAATTACGTGATTATCATCACCCCTTTTCCATTGACTAATACCCACAATTTTAAATTAATTATTTTCGAAGCAGTGGATCGAGTCTCCTTTGTGAACTGCTGGTAACGTCGTTCGTCGTCCATTACATTTTAGACTAGCAGCAGGCGTTCACAGCTTCAGCCTCAGCCTCAGGCTTCATTCATGTTGTACACAGGTGCGTGAGTGCAAAGGAACAAGTGGACACCAACATTATCGTGGTTTCTGTCACCATGACTATGATCTTAAACTTGACATTAAAACATAAAAGAATGAATAGATCTGCGGACGGTACCGCTAGTTTTCTTACCATTGACATCGTTGACATTTGATAAGCGGTCCTCGAAGGCGAGCTCAAACCTCTTTTCACACATTACGATCCGGATCCATACGGTGCATGCTGCTCATACTTCACCTATACCGTACTACCGCGCGCTACACGCTAGCGCTATCGCTGATCGCTAGCGAAGCGCGCGCTAGCGCCCTAGCGCTAGCTAGCTGCAGCACTGCTTAATCGCGTGCGCGATCGCCAGGATCTGTGTGTTCACAGGGGGCGCTCTTAACTTTTTCTTTAACACACGTTGCTGCATCGACGGGAGTGTTATGTGTGTCAACTTCATACTTTTCGAACGTCCGAGGACAAGCCGAATATCGGGTCAGATGCGTCCTCGGACGTAGAATATCATTTTGCACGTCTATTCCTTCCGAGGACAGCATGTTACGTCCTCGGACGTAGATTTTGTCCTCGGACAAAAGGTGTGTTTTCATACCATTGGTCTCGGACGATCAGTGATGTATACGCACACACACACTTGCGTGTTGACACAAGACACACACACACGGAACAATGCTTCTGTGCATGTCAGTCCCACACTGCCTGGTTCACACTGATAATAATCGTGATCAGTTGCCTTCCTGTCTTTGTTCCCTAGTATAATGATTGAACCAGACAGAGAAGTGCCAGAGAAGTGGAAACTTCAACGGCTCCACAAGTGAACTTGGCCACGGATACGTGCTGTAAAAACAAAAACAAAAACTAAACAAAACAAAAAACAAAACAAAACAAAACAAAACAAGCAAACAAACAAAACATAGATTTTTATACTCCACAAAAGTTTGATATAGTAATACAGATCAAAAGAAATCATGAGCCATATATCGAGGTACCAACGTTATTTCATTTTTTTTTTTTTAACCTCAACACTGGTTCTGCATTCATTGTCACACTACAAGCACCTGTGAAAAGACACATCCAGAACTAAACTCCCATGATACAACAATACTATGCATTACTTTTCATGCCATGTGCGTAAACAGTTTTGATTGAAACATGGACCTAGATCAGGGAGGTGGAAAGAGACTCTTTCCACTTGCCTGCAAATAGACGAAGCTTGTAGTCATGTAGAATAGCTCTTTCCGTTCACGCGTGAACTATATGTCGAGTTGAAGGTCGGATTAGGTTTTGTGAAGCCTGCGAGTGCATGAGTTCTGCGCTGAACTGAGCTCGACGTAGCGTTTGTTCCGTCACAAAGGATAAATATGCGACGGGGAAAACCGGGATAATGCTCAAAGCGGGGAAACCTACGTCTGGGTTGCTGTTATATAGCTGTATAAAACACACGCAGACGCTAGTGTCGCTCAGTGCTCTGAGTAATGATTAGATGTCTCTTCATCGCGTTTTAGAAGAATTCCGAGTGACAATTCTCTGCCTGTTGGGTTCTGCACACACTAAATGTGTAGGCGGCATATTGCTGTGCGACCTCAATCGCTGGATACATCCATTTAGTTATAGACGAGATAACTTTAGCATCTTAGTATCACTGCACTACACCAGTCCTGCACGGAGGTTTTCCATTTCGTGACATATAAACCAGAGGTAAGCAATAGACTTATTTAGTATGTAAATAGCCCATTATAGGGATTATAAATCCCGTCGATTTGCAGGTAGCACTTTGTTTTCGTTATCAAATTTTCATGAGCACGCGGCGATAACGTAATACAAGCTTGATGTATCCTCACTTCATTTACATAGCGCATGATGGGCGCCCACACAGAACTAATTAAATTTGATAGTTTCTCTTTTTTTTTCTCTCTTTATAGTTAAAAGCATAATGTGTATGTGTTTGTGTGTGTATGTTATATTTGATTATGTGTTTTTGTATATCAATGATTATTATGAATGTGTGTATGTGTATTATACACGTACGTTGTGTGTGTATATGTGGAAGATGCTTCCTGCCCTTTTCTCGGTTCCGTGTGAGTAGAATAATTTACAATTAAAATCGCAATAAAATAGTACACCTGTATTTGTATCCACTCGGGTCGTATACAGGGCCGGCGCAGTGTTTTCAAAAGTGTGGGGGCCCACTTCCGGGTTTCATGAGCTAACAAGCAAAAAAACAAAACAAAACAAAACAAAAAAGGTCCTCAGCTCATCTCTCCCCGTCCACTTCCGGGTTTCTTCAGCTGACAAGCAAAAAAAAAAAAAAGGTCCTCAGCTCATCTCTCCCCGTCCACTTCTGGGTTTCTTCAGCTGACAAGCAAAATTAAAAAAAAAAAAAAAGGTCCTCAGCTCATTCTCTCCCCTCCCATTTCCGGGTGTTATAAAAAAAAAAAAAGGTCTTCAGAGAAAACACATAACCTTACCGCCGCCATACTTCAAGATCTCTATCTATTTCTGTTTTAGCGCCACTTACGTACTTCCGGGTTGAAAAAAGTGTGGGGGCCCAAAGTGATGACACCTTATGTATTCCTTTGTATGGTGCACAAAAAGTGTGGGGGCCCGAGCCCCCACGGCCCCCACGGCCGCGCCGGCCCTGGTATACAGTCATAACGTCGCTTTTTTACTCCACTTATCCAGGTGGCATCGTTGGCACGCAACATAACCAAGTTAAGTCTAAGACAGAGAAATCGAGATGAGAGGTTGACTTCGAATCTGACGTCGAGGAGTTCATTCGAAGATGGCGTTCCTCGAAAAGCTGGGAGCCATCATTGACGCTTATCAAAAGATGACGAACGAAGAGTTTGAGGTAAGGAGCCATTTCGTACTTCCACTTTGCGCATGAGCAGAAAAGGGTCATTGTACCAACAGGCATGTTGGTTTTCAAATTCACTGAGATGAGCATCTGCCATATAATGTTATTCATGCAATCCCTGTAAGTGATACTTGCCAGTACATCCACCTGACAGCAAGCCTAGAACTTGACAATATGAATTGAAAATAGTTTTGAATGCATTCAGTGCATTGGTCTACGCAAGTTCATTCTTTGTTTGAACACGAATTCGATAAATTGGTACGTCGGGCAAGCTTGATACAGGTGCGCAGTATGTCGCTTTAAAAACAAGTGACACCAGTATGACACCAGTATTTTTATATCTCATAATGATCCCCAAACATTACAAATCATAGTCAATAATGAGCTAAGTATAATTTCTGAATGGTTATATATGAATAAATTATCAGTAAATACAAGTAAAACACATTTTATGATATTCACCAATAGAAATGTTGATGTCAAGGATATTAGCATATATTTAGCAGGATCTGAAATTAAGCATGAAGTGTCTTTGCAATTTTTAGGAATCACAATTGATAATAAATTGACTTGGAAAGATCACATAAATATTATATGCAACAAAATTTCAAAAAATATTGGGATACTTTTTCGACTTAACTTTTTACCCACTGTCGTTCTTAAAATGATATATAATGCAATTATTGCGCCTTTTTTTGAATATGGTCTTTCTGTTTGGGGAAGTGCTGCAAATATATACATAGACAGACTTTTTAAACTACAAAAACGTGCAATAAGGGTTATAAACCATTCAACTTATTTAGCTCACACTTCACCAATTCTTAATTCCCAAAAGATTTTAAAGTTGTATGACAGATATAAATATATTTTAGGTAATCTTATGTTTCTATGGCATAGAAAGCTTTTACCCGATTCTCTGATGCATTATTTCACCTTAAATTGCAATATTCATTCATATTATACCAGAAACGCTAAGAATTTTCATATCCCAAAAGTAAGAACATCATTATTTCAGAAATCTGTGTTTTATCAAGGTCCGCTTATATGGAACTCAATACCAGATGATATTCGTAAAGTTACCTCTTTTAATGTATTCAAACGTAAACTTAAGGAGAATTTTATACAAAATTATAATTCCTAAGTTTTTGACATGCTTGGCTGGCAATTCATGTATTCTATCTAATGATCGTAACTCACTTTATTCGTATTGTCTTTGTAATGTAAATGTAGTGTATTGTATATCATGCTGTATTGCTTTATGTTTTGTCCTGCAACGGTATATCTGTTCATCTCATTTTTTTTTTTTTTTTTATAAATATGAAAAATTTACCACCAATGCATTTTTTTTTTTAATGGATTTTCTGGGTCGGCCAGATTTTAAGGAAACTTAATTCCTCGTTGGCTGCTTCCCTTCAGCTTTATGTATTCCAAAGTTATGTTTTTTTCTCTGTGTCTGTCATGATTGCTCATCATTGTCTTTCTCTGTTGTTTTTATGCTGAATAAATAAATTCAATTCTTAATTCTTCTTAAAGAAGTCCCTAACCAACTGAGAATAAAGAAAGGTCATTAAATATGTTGTACCAACGTGCACATGAGCTAATTACGAACTGGCTTATTATGTCCGGTGACACGTGTCCGTCTGTGTTTCGATGGTGTTGCTAATGTTCTATACGTGATCATGATGCGAGCAGTACGTCACACATGCATGTCTCAAGGGAGTGATAGGACGGATTTTGTTGAAGAACTTATGATAGATCGACTTATTGGCCTAATTAAAGGTCCGATTTACCTTTGGGAACAGTGATTTAAACATTTTTCAAGATATCACATTTGATGCATAGTATGTGTAGGTCTGTTGTATCACAAAACATCCTACCATATAAGATTTTCACACCAAAGCCTAAAATATAAGGAGATATCACTATTTTTGTCATTAAACGATAACTGTAGACGGTTTAGTCTGGCAACATTGTTATTATAACTATTGTTCACATTTTGTCTATTTAACAATACTTAACATTGATTATACGGATTCAAAATTTTACAATGGTTGTTTCTATCCCAAATTCACATTTTGGAACTATTTTAAAGCAGTGATGCTAGGTTTTTGTTTCATCTGCGGATGGTAAATTATGCCTTTAATGGTTGCTACTCATTTTGTTCATCATAATGTGAGAGCGCTGTGTGAAAACGGTGCACTGTGTGTGTCGGTAGGTTTGAGTGTGTCTGTATAACAGCTGGAGACAGAAAATAATACATGCATCTTTATAAGTGTATTTTGTGAATGGTGTATTGACAATAATAGCGATTCGGAATCATTTTGTGTGTGTGTGTGTGTGTGTGTGTGTGTGTGTGTGTTTGTCTGTCTGTCTGAATTCTCTTCTTTCTGATATACTGGGACCGTCATTTTTCCTTTGTAGCTTCACATAGTACTAGAAGTAGTTATAAAGTAAAACAGTAACTCTAAGAGTGATAGTATAGTTGTAGTATAGTAATGTTGGAAGTATAGTTTAGCGAAGTAGTAGTGTAGAGGTAGTAATAGTCATAGTATTATTATTATTATCATTATTATTACTATTAGTAGTAGTAGTAGAAGTAGTAGTAGTAGAATTTAGTAGTATAATAAGTAGAAGTAGTAGTATAATAAGTAGAAGTAGTTGTATAGTAGTAGTAGTAGCATACCATTCTAGTAGCAGTAGAAGAAGTAGTAGTGGTTGTCGTGCTAGTGTATGTAGTCTTAGTAGAAGTAGTATAAAGTAGTACAGCGGTTATAGTAATAGTAATACTAAATAGTCACGGTAGTAGTAGTAGGCCTAGTAGTAGAATTAGTCGGTACCATTATAGTGGTAGCAGTTATGGCATATCGTATATAGTAGCAGTAATCAATATAACGTGTAGAAGTTGAGATAGTCGTTAGTAAATACATAAGTTGTAGTATAGTATCAGGTATCAAGAAGAAGTGATGGTAATAATTACTATCATCGTCAACATTGACTACCATCGTCACTCTATACTCTTCGTCATGTGACATGGCAGGTTGAACACGGCGGCCGAAAATTCAGAATGAACGTGAGAGGTCGCGTCCACAGCCTGGACGAACTCTGGGTGTACGACGTCACTGCCACCGACCTCCGCACGGGCGTGTCCGAGCAGGTGAAGCACTTCGAGCGCAGAGACAACGGCGTGCAGGCCGCCATCCGAGCCGTCTGGAAGATCCTCGAGGATCGCGGTCTCGTCGGAGGTGCTGGGGGCGTGGCCCAAGGCGGCGCGGGAATACCCCTGCCGGCATCTTCCTCGCCTCTCAGCACCATAGCGGATAATCAGGCCAATCAACGCCAGGCAACATCAGGTATACACACTCCAGCCATTTACCAGCGGTTTACATAATGGGGGAAAAAAAGACATTGACCCTATGATAAATCGAGTAAAACAAGACGAATAGCATTAAAAAAAAGGTCCCAAAATATCGATGATAGGTATAGAATAAGAAAGTCGCGTAATTTCACAGTTTCATATGTTTTTCGTCAAAAAGGGAACTGGTTCGTTACTACACATGCAAATGACAAGAGGTTGTGATAGCATACTACAACTCTTCTATCGTTTATGCTAAAAAAAAAAAATGAAAATACCCTTTTTGTTACTTATAATGTCTAATACCCCCCCCCCCTCAATCGATGAAAGCTTTCTGTATTAATTCTATAATACAATCGTATTAAGAATGTATTAATTTGCCTAACTTTGCCTTGCAGTATTGACTGAATGTGACTTAATGATGCAACTATCTGAGGCTGATACATCATCAGTACTTCACGTACAAAACGCCAGAGGAAAAGAGTCCATTATATATCATTGCTTATTCATGATATCTTTCCAGACAAATTGTTCCAGACGCTGCTGAACAAAGGTCTCATATCGGAAAATGACGTGAAGCCCCGCCCTTCACCGGCATCCCCTCCTCCGCCTCCTCCCAATCAAAATCCTCCAGGTAACCATAGCGACGGAACACCCCACCTACTTTCTTTCCGTATCTCACTATTTACAGGGAGGTGGGAGTCTCTTCCCACCTCCCTGCTATGAAACAACTTTGAGCTGAACGACTCAAATTGTCGTAATAGTAGCGTAATGTTAAACCATCAATGACAGTATAGATGTATAGGGAAGGATTTTTAATTGTACATCAGCAAAATGAACCATAACCAATATAAGCTATATCTCTTTTCTAACAGTGATATAGCTTCTAAAACAGACCCCCCCCCCACACAAAAAAGAAGAAGAAGAAGAAGAAGAAGAAGAAGAAGAAGAAGAAAGAGTCGTTTTAAGTGTGCTTGTGACCTTCCTCTTTGAGATTTCTGTAAAGTGAGGTGAATTAGATTGAAAGCTCATACATTCGAGATACAAAAGTTGTGTTATGCTATTTCGACATTACAATGGCTGTGTCAAGACAATGTGTACGATCAGCACCTGGGTGTTTTTCTGATTGTTGCTTTACCTTTCACCTTATTCAGTTGACCTGAAAGATAAAGATACAGTGGAAACTCGATATAAAAAGATCTGATATAACAAAATACCTGATACAATGTATAACAAACTAATTTCTCCGGTCCCATCAAATTTATTTCCTTTGTTCTGTATTGTTTATGGACTACTGATATAACAAAATATCTGATATAAAGAACAAATTGCTTGGTCCCAAGGATCTCGTTATACTGAGTTTCCATTGTATTATCAACTTTTCTGCCCACTTGTATGGATTGATGCTCCCGACTACCACAAAGCTGACCCTGGGGTTGCCCACCATAGCACTAATTGATGCATGGAAGAATGATTCTCCTTAAAGGGGATGGCTAGTAACTGATCAGTGGGAATCAGTGGGAAAGCTGAGGGATGATTGTTCCAATCCTTGTGGGATTCATTTAAGAGTACATTATATATCTATTCTCGTGTGAAAATTATTTGCTTCAGAATGGTCTCATATTCAAGTAATGTGCAGTTTAATGCTTCCAGGTAAGCGTCCCTGGTCAGTGACGGGGCATTAATCTGCACATTACTTGAATATGAGACCGTTCTGAAGCAAATAATCTTCACACAACAGTAGATATATAATGTACTCTTAAATTAATCCCACAAGGATTGGAACAATCATCCCTCAGCATTCCCACTGATTCCCACTGATCGGTTACTAGCCATCCCCTTTAAAGGGTGTGTACAGTTCTGGTCGAGGTGAGGATTTAGCTTTTAACTTTTTGCGAGATATTCAGAAACTACTCTATGAGATGTCAAAGAGCATGCAATTCTAAGGGTATCAAAAGTTTATTTGATGAAAATCGGTTTTGAAATGGCTGAGATATCCAAAAACAAGGTGAAACAAAGAGATCCTAATAAAAGACGTGGCCTGTTGCCTTTTATTATTATCACTTTTTTTGGATATCTCAGCCATTTGAAAACCAATTTTCATCAAATAAACGTTGAATCCTTCTTAAAATTACATGCTCTTTCTTATTTCATAAGAGGTTTCTCATTATCTCACTTAGGAATGTTCAAAACATGAATCCCCACCTCAACCAGTACTGTACAGTCCCTTTAAGGACATGGTTGTATTGTGAGGAAACAGATACAGTGAATAAACTAGCACTTCACTCAGTCATCCTAGACACATAACAATTGACGTGAATACCGTATTTTCATTGCTCAGTCCAAACGACAACGGCGACCGGCCAACGACCCGGTAATCGCATCGAAATAGAGCCCGACGTCGATGGTCTCTACACAAATACGATACTACCAGCAGCCACCCCTCTTCCTTCAGACCTGGACATACGAAAATGTAATCTTTGGTGAAAACTTGACACAGCAAAATGAGAAAAAAACTAGACATTGCAAATCCCTTTTTTAGCCTATTTCCTGTTATTTCGTGTGATTTCTTCTTAAACAATTGGAGATGGCAATATGCTGTTACGTAAGTTAGCGTAGAGTTATAATGAAGATAGACCGTGGAAACAAAGCAAACAGTTTAAAGCAAAGTCTCTCAGACTGTCGCTTTTCTTTGGTAATCATATTATATCAAAGTTGCACATCAAGGGAGTTCAATGTTTTGGTTATTATGCTTGATTATTTGGGTCTCGAACAATGTTTATCACAAAACGCAAACAGGTCTTATTTTACTCTCCCCCTGAAAACTTGACAATCTGACTCATCTGATGAAACAGAAATTATGTCTTACCTCGATGAGATTTAGATGTGGGGGTGTTAAGTCCGTAAGATCAAGCTTAAAGGCCTACTGTGATTTCAGTACTGTTAAGTATACCGTTCAGAGCTAAGTCTGGCAAATTTATTTCCCAATACATTTGCTAGTAGGATTTTTTTTAAACGGTCGAGTGATGGAGACAGAGCGATTGGAACCGAGTGATTGGGAAATACCAAAGAAAGGGAATCCGCCAATGTGGCTTATGAACCAGAATTTGATCATAATGAACGTAAAATTGATAATGTAAAGATATCGCAAATAACAGGTCAGGGATGATGTTTTTGTCTTCGCGTCGCGTACGATTGTTCCATTGTTAATGTGAAACTATTGTCTAGAAACTTGTCGGTTATTTCTCTCTATAGGTGGTAAAGGTTACTTCCAGTCGACAGGGGCATTTCAGACGGTTTTCATGTTTTTACATCATGTAATACATAAGTCGATAGCTACATGTATAGATTTGTGGAATTTATTGTGGTACTTGAGCAGAGAAACCAATACTCTGAAAAACCTTAAACAAATTACACTGAACAATGATGATGACATAGGAGGTTCACATATTTCTGTAATGTATAGCAGTGTAATTCCATTGCAATACCGCTTGCTTAACAAATTCACCTGTGTATAATCCATGCATGCCTTCTTCTTTTCTTCTGCTTCCTTGAGCCCCAACTCATGCATTCTTATGGTTAGGCTGCCATGTCATCATCCTTGTTCATTGTGATTTGTTATACATTCTGAAAACATTATTTTTCTTCATCCCAATCATTATAAATTCTGAAACTCTGTAATTAGTATCACTATTTTATGTACAGCTGTTCAAATGTAAAAATCTGAAAATCACCCGGAGGTCTGCTTTAAGTTAGTCCATCAGGTTTGTACAGCAGGACGCCGTCTGTTAGGCCTGCGCTTTTTATTTGTGAAATCACCATCGATGATTCCAACTGGATCCATGACTTTCACTCTCCCCTCCCCCTCCCCTCCTCTCTCTTTCGTTGGACATTGCGGTGATTGGATGTCTCCGGGGTTTTTAGATGTACGTCACGTGGACGTCATCGTACAAGGGCGTGGCCTACATCCTTAACAACAGCAACTTCCCTCACCTTCCTGAGGACAGTGGAGGAATGAGAAGAGGTTCGGAGATCGACGTCCGCAACGTTGAACACGTCTTCAGCCAGCTCGGCTACGAGCCTCTGGTATATTGCAATCTGACGAGAGACGTGAGTTGAACAAAAAGGTTTCCCTCTCTAACTTTTACTTCGCCCTAAGTAGAGAAAGGG
Organism: Diadema antillarum; assembly: GCF_040938485.1. Lineage (NCBI taxonomy): Eukaryota > Metazoa > Echinodermata > Echinoidea > Diadematoida > Diadematidae > Diadema > Diadema antillarum. The sequence goes on from NW_027271520.1 coordinate 13,862, forward strand.
TTATGTCTTACAAACAAGTGTCAGGTTTTGTTTTGTGCTGTTTTGATTTTGAGACCTGTCTTGCTATCGTGAGCTGGTGCACCCGGTTACGGCAAGGTGTATAATGTCGGTAGGTAGGCCTATTGTCGTGCCTTTTCAGCTTAGTGTTTGTGCGTGTTTGTTAAAATTTTGCACAATATTTTCAACTTTAAATATCTTTTTACTTTATGATACATATTCCAATCACATTACTCATAATTGTGTGGGGAAAGAGATCTTAGCAAGAGAGGGATAGTGGAATGTTTTGAAATTTTGAACATTACAGTAAGTCAGTAGAGAAATAGGGCTGTAATTTGTTACACATCCTTTTTTTTCCTTTCTAAAAATTAGTACTGCACTACTTAAGTAAGCTACTCTCATTTTTTGAGGAACTGTGTCAATGGATAAAGTTCAGGAGTTGTTTTTATTCTGTTGGTTTTTGTTGTTGTTGTAGTTGCTGTTGATTTTTTTTTTCTTGCGCGTCTACAGCAAAAAAAAAAAAAAAAAAAAAAAAAAAAACCAATGACTTTTGAACTGTTGTCCTCGTTTCAGGAGATCTTGTCATCTATCGAAGAGACTGTTCAGAAAATTAACGCTGAGGGCGAAAGACACAGTTCGGCTTGTTTTGTGCTGATGAGTCACGGTAATGAACACGGCGTGAGCGGCACGGACGCATCCCCGTATGACCAGCGGATCGTGTCCCGAGACGAGATCAAGGATAAGTTGACCGGGCGACGCTGCAGGGCCCTGCTGGGCAAGCCGAAGCTGATCTTCATCCAAACATGCAGAGGAAGTGAGTAAAAAAAATACTTTGGAAAAAATCGCGACGTTTGGGTGAAGAAAATTACCAAGCAACTGGGTCAAAAGTTACCCAAAAAATTATGCTGCGTTTCGAACAAAGTCGAAATTTGGGGACAAGATTCATTACGTTTTATTATGTTTTAATAGTTAAAACATTACCGCTTTGATAACTCCATATACGATATTCAGGATGTTGTTATAAATCACTACATTAATGATGGCAGTAGGAGAACTAGTTGTGATAGTAATGGAATATTAATGATAATAATTTCCTCGTCGACAGATCAATACACCCGCAACGCAGACGAGCTTGACGCACTGACGTCGAGCTCGAAGACGAGGCGTGAAGAGTCAGACTTCGAGGTCGACTATGCGCCGAGTTTCCGACCAGTTCCCTCGCTGACGCTGAATCTCGATGCGTCTAGAGTGGTCAACGAATTCGATGTTGACGGCGGCCGGGAACTGCCAAACAACGCCGACATATTAGTGGCCAATGCGACCTCGAATGGTAAGGAACGACAATGTGTAACTCCACAATGTAACCTTTGTCCCTTTTAAGCTACAGAATCTTGCCTGATCTGATGGTAGTGTGGACTGTTTGGTGTGGCGGATGAGGCTTTTAGTTCGAATCCTACCCGTTGCGCGAACGTTCCTAACCGATACATCTCCACGACACCCTGGTTGACCAAAGGTGTTAACGCAATGCTTGGATGAAAATAAATTCACAATTCAGGGACCTTTGGATGTATCATGGTTACAATAGGAAGTGCTGCCCTTGTCAGAAAGACAATGACCATCAGAATAAAATTTTAGAAGAAAGTGATATCGTGCCTCAATTTAAGCTTGTCTGTATATTGTGTTTCAAAATCAGAAAATGAAAATAACTAGCTCAATCAATTCATCAATTAATCAATTAATCAATCAATCAATCAATCAATCAATCAATTATCTATATATGTACTATTTTATCAGTACATATGTTTATTTTTGTATTTGTTTATTCATATAGGCACATATATTCATATCTAAAATAAAGACAGAGAGAGAGACGAATCGACGGAACGTAAAATATACACGATTTGGTATCTAAGACATACTTTTGGCTCTTACTTTTTTTTTCGTCCTCTTAAACATTGGACCGTGACCTCAGGTTATTACTCGATTCGGATGCGGCGTGACGGGTCGTGGTTCGTCCAGGCTATCGCCGAGGTCTTCCTCGCCAACGCGCACGTGGACGAACTGCACGAGCTGTTGAGGAAGGTGGGTCGTGAGGATAACTTACCTATGCATCAATTAAATTCGATAATAAGGATATATTCTTATTCACCCAGGGTATAATCTCTCCGTTAATACCTCTGCTTTTCCTGAGGGCCCTGCCATTAATATTTTCAATTTTCAATTTCAATTTATTTTCGTATTTCTCGATGGAAAATACATGGTATATAACAAAATATAATACAGAATGTCCAGCTTGGATACATGAAGAAATAGGAATACAAAAGTAATATATATATAATAATAATATATACCGTATATAACGGTCGATGTGTCATTTTCAATCAAAGTAAAGGATGCGAAGAGAAATACGATTGAACCTACTAAAAGCAAAGCTTGTTGAGTGTAGGTCCCAACAAAAGCCTAGTGAGGGGAACAGGATGAGGAGCACGGGTACAATTAAGACCAAAAGTAATGATAAACAAAAGAGAATGACTATTACTCGGGGTACAGAAGATTCTTCTCACATGTATTTTTGTGTGTGATAAAATGAGAACAAGTAACCACATGCTGCACACTATAGCAGTTGCTCTAATAGCAATTTTGACATGGGAGTGATAATTACGTGACTACTTAAGTACTATATAATTTTAGGGTTTAAACATTCCGGCTTCCATAGACACGGGGAAAGATTTGAAAAATGGAGAACATGAATCAATTGCAATTCCTATATGTGATATACCAGCCAGCTGCAATGACGCATAAAAGAAAAGAGGGGAAACTATGCGACACGACCAAAGTCTTACTAGAAGTGGAAGAAAAACACCGATGGGCAGGAATTTGAGAGAACATGCAACTAAAATGTATATGCATAAGTCTGTTCACATGGCAACAACCGAGTAGTATAACAGAGCAGCCATGAGCATAATAAAAGGGAATGTTAGTGCACTTGTGTGATGTAGCTATTCAATACATGCTGTCTGAGTTTACGCTTAAAGGATGATAATGACAAACAGCTTTTAACCTCTGTTGGGAGATCATTCCAATATTTAGGACCTGTATACATAATTGTGTTTTTAGCGAAAACTGTTCGAGTTCGTGGAAGGTGATAAGCGTCACTCTGGCGAGTTGGATAGTGGTGGACAGAATCGTTTCTTATGAACATCGGTAAAAAAACACCAGGAAGATCTTTTGAGGAAAATTTGTACATAAAAATACCTAAATTATAACCAAACAAGTCTATCAGTTTTAAAATCTTATTCGGGAAAAATTATATTGCCCCAGCGTTGCCAAGTACCTATTCTTATACTCCTGGGTCGGGAGTTACATCATGAGTAATAACACGCGCCTAATACAAAGACATAGGGATTTGACAGTTTTGAATTCGAGACCTCCGTTTGAAAGTCCTGCCCTCTGAACCACAGTGCCCCCATGCACTGAGTCCTAACGGATGACGGTGTTATCCTGATGTATACCTGAAACCCGCTACTCGTGGCGGGGGCGCACATTACACATTAATATGAATGTGACGGCACACTGTGTAGGTCTCCGTATATACCTGGGCCCTGTGTCATAAAGCTGTTCATAAAGTTACGAACAAATTACGAGTGACTGGTGATCAGTTCTGATGTGCTATATACTTCTCAGAATTCCATAATTCAGCACAAGAACTGATCATCAGTCGCTCGTAACTTTCGTAACTTTACGAACAGCTTTATGAAACAGGGCCCTGGTGGAGGATAGATCTGTTCACTGACGGAACATATGGAAGAATACATCCGCATGGTTTAATTGAGCTTGAGGGAGGTTGATTATTGGCAAAAATCAAGTGGACTAAGATGTCACACAGTTCTCGTCATTTGAGTTTCTTGTTCTCGAATTTAGTTTCATTAAAAGTTTGATTTCTCGTGTATATTGCAGTTGGATATATCAGAGCTGCAAGGTCAAGAAAAATAACATCTTCTTTTCTTGTTCTCCTCCTCCTTCTCTTTCTTTATCTTCCTTCTCATTATTCCTATTCTTCTTTACCTACTGCTACCACTAACCCACTAACACTGATTACCATTAATTATACCTCGATATTTCTTTTTCTTCTTCCTCCTTCCTTTTCTCCTTCTCTTTTTATTCCTCCACCAATCTCTCCATCCATCTCGCTCACTTCCTCTTCTTCATCATCATCCGTCTCAAAAATTCTACCTTCCATCCATTTTCTCATCCATGCTTCACACAAAAGGTCACTCGCCATGTGACGGAACACTTTCAGTTTACGCGGCCCCCTTCACAGGCCGGAGCTCGCCCGTTCCAGGTCCGCCAGACGCCGGCGTACGAGAGCCAGGGGATGCGAAAGCGATTCTACTTTTTCCCAAAGTACCCTCCGCAGTGAGCCGGGAGTATCTGGCTGGGAGATGGAACGATACTCATGGAATCTTGCAGCTAATAAAATACCAAGTGAAAAGGGGATATAAAGTGTAATATTCGTACTGCGTCATCATTCCCAAGAATGGGGAAATACCATTATAAAAACTACCTTTGTGAAATGTATATCAGCCTGCATGCTCGTGATAACAACCATTATCCTGAATTTGATTTGTAAAGAGTTAAAGCATTGGGAGTTGAGATCTCATATTTCATTACGATTTCTGTGGATTTTATGTTTTATTCTTAAGTGATAATAGCGAGCTGTAGATCTGCGACGCGAACGCTAAAACGACGCTAATTAGGCAAGAGTGGTGTTCTGCACATGCGCGAGACAGGCTGTTTCCATTGTCTAACCCGGGAGGTTGCGTCGCCTTAGCGTTCGCGTCGCAGATCTAAAGCTCGTTATTTTCACATGGTAACGCGAACGTGTGTATATTCAACACCATTTGGACCCGAAGGCTGAAGTGTAATGTGCTGAACCCTGCTTAAACCAACATTCAAGAAAAGAAATATGATACACACATTTAATCCATGAGTGTACGTGTGTGCGTTCCGTCATACATATTACTTCTCTTGAATGCTTGAAAAGTGACTTCCGTTCATACATGAAATACGTGTCTGATTACACAGGATTATATTCAGTATCATACACCTGTGATACAATGTTAGATGCAAAATATGCAGCAGAGGACAACTCAGTTCTCCATGTCAGATTACACAAACAAGAATTTCAGAAATATTGAAACAAATACAGCAGAGAATGACATGTGAACCTTATCTTGTCTCTACTACAATACAGAGAAAATTATCGTAAATATTTTTTCTTCATTGGTAACTGTCATATCTCATCCAATCTCCTGCTGATTTACTCTTTTGCTGTTCAATGAAAACATTTAAATTCTTCTGTTTCGCATATATTGATTATATCCCACACCTGTTTAGTTCAAATCCATCGAACATGACGATTATGCGTCGACTTCAGTGATGTAAGAATTCCTCTAAAAAATCTTTGTGTGAAAGTAAAAACTTTTGTATTTTGTATCATTTGTATAATACATCTCATGAATATATGAAATATATTATATACCTTGTATACAAGAATAAATGTTCTTTGAAGGAATTCATGTCCACGTAGTTCCTTAGTAAATGTGTGATTCTGTGTGCCACGTGTGTATGAATGATACACTAATTCGTTATTGTTCATGTAGTACATTTATGAGCAGAGCAGAAATTACCGTAGTACTGATTAAGATAGCCTCCCTTTTTAATAACCTTTTCCTCATGATAGCCTCCCTTTTTACTAACTTTTTTTCTCAACAGGTATTAATCTTTATCTCCACTGTTCTCTACCTCTACTAATTTCTATCTTCACTCTGCTAATCTTTATCTCCACTATTCTCTACTTGTAATAATCTCTATCTCTACTAATCTCTATATTCACTAATCTCTATATTCAGTAATCTGTCTCCACTTATCTCTCACTAAACTCTCTTTACTAATATCTTTAATCACAGATCTCTATCTTCACTAATCTCCACTAATCTTTCTTCACTAATCTCTATCTTCACTAATCTCTATCTCCCTATCTCCACTAATCTCTATCTCCCCCAATCTCTATCTTCAAACAATCTCTATCTTCCCCAATCTCTGTCTTAAATAATCTCTATCTTAAATAATCTCCATTTTCACTAATCTCTATCTTCACTTATACAATCTCCACAAATCTCTATCTCCACTAATCTCTCTTCAGTAATCTATATTTTCACTAATTTTTATCTTCACTACCCTCTACTTCCCTCACACTGTCTTTCATCACATTCTCACATCATTCGTCACCTTTCTAATCCCATTCAACCAGACGCATAAAGGAAAGACAAAAACACACAGCTTTATCCATTGACTGGTTTCACAAGATTTGTATTTCTTTAAAATTAATACATCGATTTGTAAGATTCACTCTATTCATTATAATTTTCTTGGCTTATTTTTCACTAGATATCATTTTTTTTTCTTTCTGTCTTGTTTTGCACGAAAGCACATACTCTATATCCTACAAAGATGACGACTGCGAAATCTACACAACATAACCCGTGAAAATATGCGTCCAGTGTTGTAAAGTACACACAACGGAGAAACACACAAAAACATCGTGTCCATTCGATACAAGTCACAGTTTAAGACACAAAATCCATATTGTTACAGATGCTGCCTGCCATTAAAACAAAAAACAAACAAAAACAAAACAAAAACAAAAACAAAACAAAAACAAAAAACAATCAAGCCATTACATGCAATGTTAATCAACAAAATTCATCTGTGATTTGCATATGAAAAAAATAAAACGAAAGAGAATATGGTAAATAAACCATATGTCTGTATACAGAGAATATATGAACATAACAATCAAGGTATAATGTATTCTGACCACAAGGAGGAGAAAAGAAAATGATGACTTGAACAAAGACTATCAAATAAAGCTCCAATGTTCACATGTAATACTGCTGGTCGAAGATAACGATTATACGTTGGTTGGTGCAAGACAACTGATACAAGAAAAAGGAAATGTTGCAATTGTAACAGATTATGACATGAATCTGAGTATGATGTGGGATTTCTTTTGAAGACATACAAGAAACGTCTTAGAACCACATCAATTTTCAGCAAAAAAAAAATAACAACCAAAAGATAATCATTCTAGACACATAAAAATCAAAATCAGGCTTATTAGATTACACACTTTTTTCTCTTTATCCAAGATAATTTCCATTGCCTAAGACAGCTGTTCTGGGGCGAAAATCGGTGAAGTGAATCGATCAGTTTTAACTCGCGATTTCTCATGGAGCGAATATCTCTTAAAAGTCACAATGATAACATATTTCAGGAGACATTTCCCTCTGCTTTGACACCTTTTTTCATATCATTTTCCTGATCCAAATCTCTCGTTCTATGTACTTTAAGATCCTAAATGGGACCCAGAGAATTAATTATCGACCTGTACCCCTTACCATTGCTGTCTGCAAAATAATGGAAGTACAACGCTTATTAGGGAATCACTATTGGTCCATCACAAAATGAATTGTTTGCCAAGGAAACCAAAACCCAAAGAGCAATGTGAATTGTTAAAGCAGCAACATTATTATAACACATCAGTGAAAATTTGAAGAAAATCGGGCAATCGATGCAAAAGCTGTTTTATATATTCATGTGAGTGCACTACTGTATCGGTAAGCACTGGTAAATAACTTTTAGCAGGAACCTGTCCAGATCAAGATGTACAACTCCATTGACAATTCTGAGCAGATATGACATACAACTGCTACAGTGATAAAGAATCAAAATACACACAAACAAATATACAAACAAAAGACCACAAAACATTGATATGGTCGTCTTTATCCAGGGTGGACTCTTTAGTGTAGCAGAGGAGAAGTTTATAAAACGGGGGTAAACTAACGGTTCAAATCTTTGAAAATACTTCTGTTGATATCCTGATTTTTATTTTTCTTGCTCGTCATGTTTACATCTAACAATGAATGATAAAAGTTTTCCATAACATTAAATGACAAAATTACAAGTTAAAAATGTTGCTAACATGATTACAGCATAATGGTACTGGATTAAAGACGGCTCTGGTGACGTGTGTTGTTATGGCGCCGCGGCGTCATAACAGCACACGTCGCCAGAGCCGTGGCAACATTCACAGTCACACCAAAGTAGGGCCCACTACTATATAAGCCCCCATGAAATTACGCATCCAGAACTGTACTTCCACGATATACAATGCTTAAATATAATGTAGTTTTGTTTGCATATCGAGGAGCTTTAAGATGAAACTATTATCAGTATTTCATGCGTGAGCTCATAGGCGAGGTCACAAAAGTTCGGGCAGCTGTAGCAAGCGCTAGCTTTTATACTCTTTGGCTGTATCATGTATTACGAGTGTCGTCATGAATGGTTTTATAAATAGCTGCTGGGGGGTGAGATTCGCCTCCCTCCATGATTATATATTGCTCCGCGAATTCACATGATGATGGCATCGCTGTCTGTCAGCTTAATAGTTCCCTCCACACATTGGCGAACGCTGTGTTGCTGTACGAAGTCGATTGGTGGACACATCTTTCTCCAAACACTTTGATCTTTTCCCATTAAGTTACAGCATTAATGCCGCTGGTATTTTCCATTTTGCAGATTATAAGCCAGAGGTAAGCGATGACAATCCTTTTAGATCTATCACTTTTTAATTCACACATGAACCTTTCTTTCGTGATCAAATAACGTGAGCGTTCAGCGACTATAGGTGCAATGCATCGTCATTTCATGGCGTATGTATAGGTCTGCTACATACTGATACATTACTACAATGTATTTTGTTCTGACCCGTGCTTTTTTGTTATTCGTTGTTGAGTGAGTGCGCTATCCAGCCGAATTTATCATGATTGTGTAATTACATCATAATTATAGCGGTAATTCACGTTTGGTTTTTACTTTGACGGAAATATCACCTAAACCTTCCGGCATCAGATCGAACGGGGAGGGGGGATGGGGTGGGGTGACCTTAACTCCCTCCCCCTTGTAGTGATCTGCTGATGTGGTCCCCAGTTATAAGATAGGTCCTAAATGCGACTCAGAGAATTATCGACCTGACGTACGCCTTACCATTGTTGTCTGCAAAATAATGGATATGCAACCCTTGTTAGGGTATCAATAATCTCGAGATCAATTATCTTAAAGCCTAGGGATCGTGAAGTTTTGGTTGAGATCTAATTTCAGGTTCCTATGGAATCTAACATTTTTGTGTGAGGTGATGAGAAACCTCTCATAAAATTCGAAAGAACATGTAATTCCAAGAAAAAATCAAGGTTTTTTTTTTTAATGAAGATTGGTTTTGAAATGGCTGAGATATCCAAAAAGAGCGATCCTAATAAAAGGTGGGAAACACCTTTTATGGAAATCCCTTTGTTTCACTTTGTGTTTGGATGTTTCAGCCATTCCAAAACCTATTTTCATCGAATTAACTTTGATTTCTTCTTAGAATGGTATGCTCTGTACTATTTTAAAAGTGGTTTCTTGGTATCTTGCAAAAAGTTAAAAGTCCAATACTAATTTCTACCAATACTATATACCATCTCTTAAACTCTTACCCCTCATTAGCAAAGATTCAGGATAGAGAGATATTGTGCTACTCAATTGCTGGAAGTTACAAGTGACTGCATGGAGTGCTGCCCTTAAAGTGAAAAAAAAGACTGTATTTATTTTGATTGTAGAAAAGCCTTTGACAGTGTTCCAGCTTAGGATCATTCATGGATATGAAATTAGAGGGAAAATATGAATGTGAATTGAAAGCATTTCACCGTCATCGCGGCTAATAATAGCAGATGGAGCCGTCTAGCGTGAAAGTAAAGTAACTATTGGAATTCCTCAGGGAAGTGCTATCGACCCAATTCTCTTTGTCATCTTCAATGATATACTATCCTATACCTAATATCCTATACAAAATATAAAATGTGTGTGTTTGTGGAGGCCGGGAGAGGCTGGAGGATGTAGCCCTCATTGAGCCACCACTCTCATCCTCGGTTCCACGGCCCATGGATTAGAAATCAGCTTGCCATTGATTTACAATAAAATAGTAAAATGCACAGGGCACTGGGGACGTTATAACGTTTCTTATTTCTCTTATACTCAGGTGGCATCGTAATTGGCAGAACCCAATATTCGAGGAAAAAAAGAGGAAAAAGCAGAGCTGTAGTGTTGCGACGAGATCGAGAGTCCGTTTCAGACGTCGAGAAGATCCCTTTAAGATGGCGTTCCTCGGAAAGCTCGCTGAAATTCATCAAAGGATGACGAACGAAGAGTTTGAGGTGTGATCTGGGAACAATCGATTAATTCATTCGATTGATTCATAGGGATCCAAATTCGAGCCTAAATTGTACATTTTCATCTTCTTCTCGAAAACAACGATGGATTTTTACCAAACTTGGAAAGAAACTTTCCCATGGGAATAGGATCTTAATGTGTTTGAATGGATACCATGCTCCCCTGGAGACCCCAGGGGCCTCTAACCTCCTTAATTGACGAACATTCAATGATATCGTCTAGAATCAGAAGTGATAGATCTTTAAGTTCGTTTGTTTTTTAAACTGCATAGTTTTTTTTTCTTTTTTTTTTTAAATGACGCCCGCGAACAGTTGACAACGCTTTCGAACCTCTGCGCCGGTTTGGTGATTTTTTGTACACTAAAATTCGAATGCTGAACTTTACCATTTCTTTTCGACATTTGCGTCCTTCGCAAATTATTCGCGTGCCCGTAAAAACAACCCGTGGGAATCACACTATCCTGAAGTTGAGCAAAGATGGGCATACGATAAAGGAAATGATCAAATTTGGGTCTGATAGTACATGCATAAACATCGGGTTATTCATGAAGGGATATTTCTCAGGTTGCCAACAAAATATCGTACCTGCTTCGGTATTTGATCGGCTTTTAACCAAGTTTGGTGCTAACTTCCGTGAAATTAGAAATTGCGTATGCATATTACCATCTTGTGTCAATTTCGGGACAGTGTGACGACAGCCTATCTTCGTCATGCGACATTTTTTTCAGGTTGAACACGACGGCAGAAAATTTAGAATGAAGGTGAGAAATCGCGTTCACAGTCTTAAGGAACTCCAGGTTTATGACGTCACCGCTACCGACCTCCTCACGGGCGTGTCCAAGCAGGTGAAGCACTTCGCGCGCAAAGACGACGGCGTGCAGGCCGCCATCCGAGCCGTCTGGAAGACCCTCGAGGATCACGGTCTCGTCGGAGGTGCCGGGGGCGTGGCCCAAGGCAGTGCGGGAATTCCTCTGCCGCCATCTTCTTCATCCGCCATGACCACAAACGACAATCGAACCGAACAGTCAACATCAGGTATACACATTCCAGTCATTTGAAATGATTGAAAGTGGAGATTGACCCCTGGAAGAAAACTTTTAAGAGAGCAAAACGAGCAGCATAAAGTCCCTTGATAGAATAGGGAAGTTGTGTAATTTTAGTTTCACGTATTTTTTTTTCCATCGAAATTGATAATTATGGTTCATAACTGCACACGTAGATAGTAAAAACAAAACAATGGACTGAAGATGTTCTTGTTTGTTTGTTTGTTTGTTTTACGTCGGGATCGATCTTAAAAGCGGGACAATGTATCGCGCCCTTGGCTTGTTAATTACTTTAACCAGTAACTATAACTAGTATTTGTATGAGTATTTGTATGAGTATGAATATTTTCAGATGCTGTAACCAATAAAACGTTTGAATTAATCGATGGTTACTGAGTCGACTGTCCTCCTGTGTCATCTGAAGCATTGCTGAAAGAAAGAAACGACATGTTTTCACCTAGAATATAAAAGCCCACATCATTATATCAAAAGCACTTGGGAATTCAATTAAGAGTTCAGTCTCCGACAGAGTCGACGGAGTTAATGTCAGCAGAGCAACTGTTGAAGGATCAAAATTATGCCGGTGGAGCATCTGTCCTGGCACCGAGAAAAACAGTCATATCATCATGAAGAGTTTTAATGCAAGACCAGATAATCATCGCTTTCATCTTTTTAAGGAAAGGTCATCATCAAGTAGAGACAAATGATTTTTTTCAATGATACGTATGAAATTTTTCAAATACAGTATATATACTGTATTTGAAAATAAATATTCTTATACATATCATGGATAACTGTCTTTGCATCTACACTCTGCTTATCATTGCTTGTTTAACAAAATCCATCAAGACAAATTGCTCCAGGCGCTGCTGAAAAGGGGTATCATCTCAGAAGATGACATCAAGCCCAACCCTTCTCCGTCACGCCCTCCTCCGCCTTCATCCAATCAGCATCCACCAGGTAACCAGGGTAACTGAGCTACCAACCTGTTTTCTGACCAAATGCTTCCACTAACAACTGTCTTTAACACTTTGTTTAACCAACCAACTCGTTATTGTAGCAATACTGTAATGTTACACCAACGAGGGAGATCTCACCTCCCTGCACCAACAATAACCGATAACGGTTTGTGTGGACTGGAACGATGTGTACTCAGGTTGTAAATATACGCATGATAAATCGCATAAGTAATATTTCTCCTAGCGCTTGCCTGAACACTTATCTAATTCACTGTCCTGATAACGCAGTGTGTATCGAGTCACATGAAATAGTACGTCATTTTACTGATGAAGAAGATAATTTTTTTTTCTACTACGAATATTGCTCTAATAGGAAAATAGAAGAGTTTCTAGGTTGCAGTATGTACGACTGGACCTTTATTTCAAAGCCAGTGGCATAATATATTAATGGCAAGAAGCAGGTTTCATTGCTGACGGTTATTAAACCTTCTTCGTACAAATTGTTACGGCCAAACTGTACCACAACCTCGTCAGCTCGTGGTAGCGATGAACGCACATCATTGCCCTGTTCTAGCAAAATCGTGCAACCGTGCAAATCCAACTGACGGTTTCGTATGGACTATCATAACTATTGAGTCAATATGGCGGACTACATGTAATGGCATCGCTTCGGTCTCATGGAAGAAAGAATTACAAATACTTTGTTTGTTTGTTTGTTTGTTTTTTGTTTGTATTATTGTTCCATGTTCCACGTTTCAACAAATAAACCATAAACATTTTTAAAAAAAAATGCATGGGTGAATGATTGTCAAACACAGCAATTAAGACAATGGAACATGTGAAATATGAGGAATCTACATAGAAACATAACTTGTAGGGTGTAGATTCCCAGATGCTGGTATGAGATAAACTCTCACTTGAAATTTACAACTTGGAAGGAATGACAATTTATGAAGTAAGGGAAAACAGACGTCGAAGAATATAAAAAAGAAAACGAACAGAACAGAATGTCCTATCACAAAACTTCGAAAGAATGGCGTGATTTGGTAAATCAGGAAGTGAGAGGAACGTTTTAAATGTGTATTATGTACATCATTCTTATCTGATTTTTGTAGTTAGGACTTGATTTGAAAAAATAAACACGAAGTTTACAATAGATAATATGATACTTATTTCGTGGGTATTTTCAACTGACACACAAACAGAGCCGGAAGAAATTAATGTAAAGGCATAGGCAACTTTTGTGTGCATGAATTCTAACATGAGGTACTGCGCCTGACAACCACTAAGATCGCTCTACTGGGCTTGCATGCTCAACATAGAAACTAATTCACAAGCGTATGGGATTCTCCGTATCGAAGTTTGCCCAGAAGAAACATGTATACATTAAATAAGCACTTCACTTAAGTCATCCGGGAAACGTGTAGGAAAAATTTCGATTGACCTTCATGTATTTGGTGAATAGATTTATCTATTATATGATTTTTTTTACCCAATCCAAACGACAACGGCAGCCGGCCAACAACCCGATGTCGAGCCCGATGTCGATGGCTACTACACAGATACGTTACTACCAGCGGCGACCCCTCGTCCTTCAGACCTGGACCCAAAAAATGTAATCTTTAGTGAAAACTTAATACAACAAATCAGAATAACACATAAGACCATAATTCCATATCTTTTGTAGTTCATTTCCTCTAATTCTTTTTTTAACAATTGAAAATAGCAACAACACGTTGTTTCTTAGCAAGAAACTATGATAATGTCCACCTCAAGTTGTGATGAAAATCGACAGTGGAAACAAATCGAACCACTTAAATCAAACTAATCCAAGCCTTCGCTTTTTTCAAAGCAAATATTATATCAAAGTATTACGTCAAGGGAACTAATGTTTTGAATTAAGATTGGTGATTTAGGGTTTTGAACAGTGTTTTTCGCAGAATGTAAAAAAGGGACTCTTCTCATTTAAAAAGAAAAGTGTAAAGTACTATAAGCCTCAATCTTATACATGGAAAGAGAACTATCTCGCTCATCTGATACACATGTATGTTTACGTATCTATCTATCTATCTATCTATCTATTATATATATATATATATATATATATATATTGTCGAGCACTCCTGTGTCTCTGGATATCGCTTGATCCCACGGTTTTAGACATACAACACGTGGACATCGTCGGACAAGGGCGTGGCCTACATCCTAAACAACAACAAATTCCCTAACTTTCCCGAGGACGAAGGAGGGTTGAGACGAGGGTCGGAGATCGACGTCTGCAACGTTGAACATGTCTTCAACCAGCTCGGCTACAAGCCGGTGGTAAACCACAATCTGAAGAAAGACGTGAGTTGCACAGAGGGTTTCCTCTCTTTTCTCGCCATAAATCGGGTATAACTTTTCAAACGAAACATTTCTGTCATGAATTGACGGACTATTCTGGTCACCTGGTCTACACGATGATTCCATAAACTGTTACGTCGAGCACTTATGCATTACGTAGATTTGAAAACGAATGAAGTTCGTAATACCCCCATTCGAGCCACAGAGATTTTTTTTTTCGCATCGGTCACTCATCGGAAGCAATATTTGCAGCTTCCGGCCACCCAACGAAGTGTGTCGGATCGCAGTCTGATGAATCCGAATTGGTTGGTCGACTATCAGGTCGGTGTCAGACATCTCGCACGTGATCCTCATCGGACGATCTTGCCTCACTGGATCACCTCCCGACATGTCTGACACTGTCCTGATAGTCAACCAACACAGGTCGGATTCATCGGACTGCGATCCGATACACTTCGGTGGGTGGCCGGAAGCGATATACTCTGCTTCCGATGAGTGCATGAAGAGAGAAAATCTCTGTAGAATAGAGGTATAACCAACTGAGAAAAGGAAAGGTCATTCGTACCCATGTGTACATAACTTCGACCTGGCAAATCCTGAAGCGCAACTGAGTCAACACAGATTTAAAGGGGCATACCAGGCGATTTTCATGCTTTCACATCCTGTAGTAATAAATCAACAGCTCCATGTATAGCTTTGTGGAATTCATGGTGGTCCTTGATCAGAGAAATCAGTACTCTGAAATCCCAAAACAAATTACACTCAACAAAGATGATGACATATGAGCTATACATATTTCAGAAATATAGCAATGTAATCCATTACAATATCACGAGCTTAACAAGTTCACCTGTGTAGAATTTATGCGTGCCTTCTTTTATTCAGCTTCCTTGAGCCCCAACTCATGCATTCCTGTTGTGAGGCTGCCATGTCATCATCCTTGTTCAATGTAATTTGTAATAAATTTTAAAAACACTCCTATTCCTCGATCATCCAAATCACTACAAAGTCTGAAAGTCTGCACCCATCGTGTAACCAATTTATACTTGTTCATCATTATGTAAAAGTCTGAAAATCATCCGGAGGCCTCCTTTAAGATTCTTTTTTTTTAAATAATTTTTTCTTTTCTCGTGTACGTTTCTTGCAGAAACACTTTTGACCTGTTGTCTTCTTGTTTTTTCAGGAAATCAAGGAATCGATTAAAGAAATTGTCAAGAAAATCAACAAAGATGGCGCAGAAAAACACAGTTCCGCTTGTTTCTTCCTGATGAGCCACGGTAACGAACGAGGCGTGAGCGGCACAGATGCAACCAAGACCGACAAGTGTATCGTGTCCATCGACGAGATCAAGGATATGTTGAGTGGACGAAACTGTAAGGCCCTGCTGGGCAAGCCGAAACTGATCTTCATCCAAGCATGCAGAGGAAGTAAGTAAAATCGCCACTTTTTTGATGAAGAAAATTGCCAGCAACTGGGCCAAATTAAAGCCATCGTAAATATTGCTAATATTCCACGTTTGTGACAGCTTGACATGAGAGCGCTTTAATACAGCAGACGCCCCCCCCCCAAAAAAAAAGACAGACAGACAGAAATTGTAAGAAAACAAACAAACAAACAAACAAACAAACAAACAAACAAACAAACAAACAAACTGTCATGTAACTACCGACCAATGTACTAAAGATTCATTCCAGATCAAAAGGACCCGGGTTCGATTCCCGAATCTTACTGATCAATATTGTGTGTAATCGTAACCATCCCCACTTTTGTAAGAGGTAAAAGCTGTGTCCCTTATATAGGACATTAAAGGGGCAGTACAATACTGGTGGAGATGGGGATTCATGTTTTTTACATTCCTAAGTGAGATAATGAGAAACCTCTTGTGAAATATGAAAAAGCATTTAATTTTAAGAAGGATTCAACGTTTATTTGATGAAAATTGGTTTTCAAATGGCTGAGATATCCAAAAAAGTAATAATAATAAAAGACTACAGGCCACAACTTTATTAGGAGCTCTTTGTTTCACCTTGTTTTTGGATATCTCGGCCACTTCAAAACCGATTTTCATCAAATAAACTTTTGATACCCCTTAGAATTACATGCTCTTTGACATCTCATAGAGTGGTTTCTGAATATCTCGCAAAACGTTAAAAGCTAAATCCTCACCTCGACCAGAACTGTACACACCCTTTAAATGAAGGTACCGTGTGTGGGAGAGTCACAACTCATGCACGTAAGGGCGGACTCACACTGTGCGATTTTTACTGCGATTTACCCTTTGCGATGTCGCACGACGAGAAATCGCACAGTGTGAGGATGTCTGCGATACGACAACCGGCGATTTGGGGCTATCGCAGGGATCGCAGCCCCATCGCAGAACTTTGAACATGTTCAAAATTCTGCGACAATCGCTTGCGACGATGATCGAATACTTTCAGTGAAGCAAGGTGGTAGAAGACGTACTAATCAAGATTTGGCTGGATATGCTTCCTTCATTCCACATTTGTTCACCGATCTGCCTCAACATGATGACGAAGATAAAATTAGGAGGGAGTTCTACAACGACTTAGAATGTAATCGTGAGTAATTCTACCATGAATATGGGCTTGTCGCGTCCATCGCAGTTGTTTGGTCCATACGTAGTCCCATGTATAGAGTTTGATCGAGGGCAGATTAAACAGTCTGTGGGTTGGTTAAAATTTTGTGTGCGTACCGCCGGACCGGTACTGTATGCATAGCCTTGGACCTTGGACTAACTTGTTAAGTCAAGAGTGTTTGATCTAACGTTAATGTTTAACTTATACTAGACATAGGCCCTACTGAGTATACTATAAACTAGACCCATATCTAGCCATGCCTAAATACGTGTGTGGGCCTAGAAGTGGTTCTACTTTCTAGGCCTATTGACGCTAGATCCCTACAATTGTACATGATACGTGTTCCAGTCGAATCTTAATAAATCGACATAAATTTACAGGATATAAATTTACTACTACTACTACTACTACTACTAACGTTTGTACTAACTAGGCCCCTGGTCTGGACAGGCCCTAAATCTAAGTCTAGACCATATTGGCTTAGTATTGCACTGCCACTGGATCGACTGACGTGGACGTGAACACCAACACGTAAACAGCTAAGTAACGTTAGGGCCTAACGTTAGTAATTATACGTGATTTCTGTCTAACTTTGAAAAAGAGTAACCTAACCAACAGTTAGAGAGATCCGGATATTTTTTTACACGTTGATAGGAGAGTATATTGATATTGAAAGTCTAGCCCATTAACATTAAGATGTAACTGATAAGATCTCTAGAAATCTACATTCTTAAGTCTTAGGCCCGATAGATTAACTAGTCTGTCTAGACCTAACTACACCCAGCCGCTGTCGCGAACGCTGTGCGCCACAGCGGTCTGGTCAGGCTAGTCTAGACCTAACTGTGACCAGCCCCAACACACAGTAAACTGTGTACACGGAGCGTCCTGGGGTTAGTCTAGACCCTAAGCACTAGATCTAATAAAGCACTAGGCAGTAGCAGTCATAGCATGCACTAACGTTGGCACTACTCGCAGTCAGCAGGCTTCTTCTTCTTAGTTTTAGACCCGTTCTACAACATTAAATGATAGTAATGTTTCTACTCCCTTTTAGCTTACGGTGATTTACCGCAAGGGTACTAACGTTAGATGGGTCTACTTTTTTTTTCCAAAAATGTGCTCGTGGATTTCAAAATCATACGGTAGGCCTACTCTGGTTAAGCTAGTGATGACTACAGAAATACAGTGTAGATTATTGCTTAGGCCGAGGCACCTACTGGATCTAGATTGTCAGTAGCTGTGCTAGCCTTTCCTGCCCTGGGCTTCGACCTTGGGGAGACCCGTAGGCTTACATTTTGTATTAAACGATTAGAGGAATTAGAACTCTAGGCGTTAGACCTACACTGTATATTTGAGATCCATTGCTATATAGTACAAGCAGTATGAATCCAGATCCTAGACAAAAAATAAACAATATGTACGCAGGAGTTTAATGACATTTTAAAAAAAAAAAAAAAAAATCTTTGACGGCTCTCGGATCCTCCAAAACATTTTTTTGGAGAGTAGACATAGGGTCTAGTCTCATGGAAATTGCCTAACTAGGGCAGGAGTGGAAATAGCACTCTAGATTTTTAAGAATAAGGCCTAAATGGAGCTGAGGTAACTTTGATTGATCAATTGTTCTTGGAGATTTGTACGGAAATTGTAGTCTAGAATTGTAGAAACACACACCCACACAATTGCAATGCAGTGAAGTGACCCTCTCTACATGTAGGTAACTAGGTGATTAACATTTTATCCATGTTTGTCACTGCGAGTTTTTATGTGATGATCAATCATGCACTCCAAACTGAAAGTTGTTACTGTATGAGGCTGTAGCATGTTCATGCCCAGGTCTGCAGACTAGTGCTACAAAGCATTTGATTATCTGGTAGCGCGTCATTTGTTAATCTGTGTCGATAATAAACACAGCCTTACAGGGCTGCCAACTCTCACTCATTGAGAGTGAGACTCACTCATTTTGGTCCTTTCTCACTCTAAAACTTTATTTAATTTGCATTGGCCTATGGGAGTCTCACTCTCAACTAGTTTCAAATGTTGGCAGCCCTGGCCTTGTCGTTGCTGCCTCAGCAAGTCACAAACGTGCTGTGCACAGCACTTGGTAAGGCTATAGTATACAGTATACACGGTATACGTGTCATACTCTCTGTTAACTTTAATTGCCCTTTGATTTCATTACAAAGTATATCAAAATGAACTCTTAGTCTGAAATCATCAAAGACCCTGCCCCAATCTGTAGGTGTACAAATTGTACTTGCAGTTTGATTGCAGAATATAAAACATCATTCAAGGGCAATCATGAATTATCCAAAATTGCAGACTGTAGGAAACAAATGCTGTATGCGTCACATGTGTTACTCATGTATATTGACATACTTGTACTAAATACACTATATGTAATGCATAGTGTAATTTGGTTTAGCTTTCAGGCCCTAAGACCTTAGAGCATCTAGTTAATGACTGAAATAATTATGATTATGATATATGAATTCATGAAGCACTTATGTACAGGCCTCTGTGATGTTATTCTGAATTACATGCAAGTGCTTCTGCTATTTCCAATGATCAACAATGGTGAATAGTTGAATAAATTTGTGTATCACTATATGTTTTTGTTAACTCTATTCATTCCCCAATGTTGTCCTTTTTACCCAAATGGTAAATTTAGAGTCTACTGTAATTATCATAAATGCCTAAAAATATTTGTCCCCCCTTTGTGTCACCCTAAACAGGTCTGAATAAAAATGAAATCTCTAAGGAATTCATACACAAGCTGGTCACAATGTTGAAAAGGAAGAGCAGAAAAGGAGCAGCTGGCAACCGGTTGTCCTGCGGAAGTAAATGAATCCCTCTCTTACCTGCAATTTCTGAGGACAAACATGCCAAGAGGATCACTTACCAATTTTGGAGACTGAGGTACAGTAGGCCCTATATGTGTTAGAAGATAAAATAAACACTTTTTCATACTTTCCAAAATTTTTATGTGACTGCATGTGTGAATACATCAGTTTCTTTTTCTTTTTATGGTGGCTTGACAATTAAAAAAAACCACTAAGTTGAGAGAAAGAAAGAAATTATTTCAAAAAGTGTAATTTAATTGTCTTTTACAGTATTTTGAAGAAAATAAAAATTTCATTCATGCTAGCCTAAAAGTAATGAATAGTTTATTCATAGAACTTCTAATACAGTTCATTGTTAGCAATTTCTAGAAATTAATGAAAACATCATCTCTCTGAAAGAATGAATAAATTGTAAGACATATGAGAAATGCATCTCTCTTCATCATTCTAATTCAATACAATAATAATATTATATGTATTCATGTTTGTGTGTTTTTTTCTTTTTCTTTTTCTTTTTCTCCTATTTACTAGGAATTACAAGATGATAAAGACTCTACCAGCAAGGCGTCAAAGGCTGAAATGCTACACATAAGACGATGGATAAGGAGCAGGAGAAGGAGGTGCAGGACCTGTCAAAGCAAAACCTAGAAGATAAGGAGGAGTCAAGAAGCAAAGGGAACCAAAATTTTATCAGCAGTAGGTACCCTGCTGATGCACTAATGGAAAATGTTTGCTTTACCTCTCAAATAGAGAGAGAAAGAAAAACAAAAACATGTTTGTTGTTTTTGTTTTTCTCTCTACAGACAAGTGCAACATATTGATGTATTTGTGGTGTACCTGAAAATCCCAATTTTGATTTACATACTTCAAAGAACATTGTTGAGTTGGCTTTATTCACAGAATTATCATCCAGGGATACTTCTTTTTGTCAGGGGGTTCAGATCTAAGATTACTGTCGAAATTTGCTGATTTCAAGTTATCACATCAACAAGGATTATTCAGGTGTAAGTTCTCTAAGTATAAAATAAGAACATGCCACATTGTTCTTTTACTTTCTCAAGAAAAATAAAATTCCACAGTCAATTCCATGGTCGAGGAACTTCATAAAAACTCAACTCGATAACTCAACTGTGGTTGTCAGTTGCTAATGTATGTAGTTCAAGTGCTGTAAACACTGTGAGCAAATGGGCGGAAAGTTGGAGGCATCCTAAACTACAAACATTTGCTTCACAGGGAACCTTATGCATTTTTGTAACAATTAATATTTCCCCTGTTTTCTCCCTTTTGCTCTCTTTTTTTGTGTTTGTTTAGCCCTTGTCGTGCAGTTCACCTCAACACTTACACCTGTAACTGCAAGATCGATGTGGGATGACATTGCTGTCTCTCTGGGACTTACTGGAAACAAAATGTGACTTTTCAAAGCAGGAAAATGGCAGCTACTACAGCAGGCAGTCCTGAAGGTGGAACTTGAAGAAACTGACATATTGACTTACTATATTCTTTCATTTATGTTGGACCATCAGTGCAAGTTTCCATAAATTTTACATGCATTTGATGTTAACTTACAATGGTTTTATTTCAACTACAAACACACCTACTCTCGAAAAAGTCAAATTTACATGCAATCACTGTGAGTCATTTTTTTTTCTGAAATACCAACAAACAGCTGAAGAATTACAATGTGCAAGGTTTTGTCATGATTTTAAGGCGATTATGCACTATTACTCCTGCAATGCACTTTCAGTTTCTCTTTAAACTTTATCCTGCAACTTTAAATCAAGTACAACAAATGTACCATGTTTTGTTTGTATCACTGAAAAACTGGAGATGGGAAAAACTCCTCAAGATTTTGTTTGATTTGTGAGGGCCATTACAATGTTCAGAGACAATAGCAACACTCTTTCCACTACTGTTTAGAATTGTATGTTTTGTGCAACTTTACATTAAACTCAACATGTGTGACAAACATTGTTTTAATGGCTTGAAAACTGGGGAAGAAAGCTGTTCTCAAAGCCGTTACATAATTCTGAGGGCAATTGGTGCTGTTACCACGGCAACACACTTTGCAGTGAGCTGGACATGTAAGCAAAACTTCTTTTGAATCGATGGAAAACTTCAGAAGTTCAAGAGATGTTTTACCTTGAAGTTGTTGTACATGACTTGTACTGTTGCAAAAGTGGTAGTGACATGACATCATATTTCTTCGTCACTCACAAGACCACGCAGAGTAAAAACACCTTAGGCCTATGTGGAAGTGAGAGCTTATTGTAAGTTTTCTAATATTAGTTTAACTTGACCATTGAACAACTTAGTTTTGTAAACTTATTAATCACCCTAATAACGCCAGTCTACATCAACAAGGCTTTAATCATTGCACAATGATGGAATTGCACAGTGTGTTTTCATTGCCCTTGTCTAAGCGTATTAAAATGTGAGTCTGACAATGATACATGTATTGCCAGAAATGTTTGAACTAGAAAAATGGAGAATGGCACATGTATCATTGCAATAAGTTGTACTATAGCTGTCAACAAGAAATCATGTTACTGTGCAATTCTGAATTTAGAGTAATGTGAATGCAGCAGACAGCGCTGAGTTGGCTATTTTTTCCTGGGCAGTCATATATATGCGCCGTATAAGTGCTGCATGGTATTTTAATCATATATATTTTAACTACTGATCTCCCCCCCCCCCTGCACAAAATTATGTTTGTTTGTTTGCTTGTTTTTTATAATACCTCTATCTGTATCGATGGATAACATTTATTACTGGACTCAACATCTGAGAGTTTGAGTCAGCAAATTGTTATAGTTGTTTTTGCTACATTGTGGGCTACAATTTGCCACTTACCCTTATCATTCAAAGCACTTCAATGGCCATTCATTTGTATCTTCCTGATTTAATATTAGTAACACAATTGTATATTTCTTGCTTATAAGTTAATTCTGGAAAGTAAAATGTGTAACCAGAAATACATGTACTCTAGCCTTTAACCTTTTATCTTTTTTTTTTTTGTTCCACACATTTTAACCAGCACATATTCTTCTTGTAAAGAATGTCTAAGGTAGGCACCAACATAATCTGGGATGGACAGAAAATGGACAGTGTTGAAGATGAGATCTCCTGTAATTATATTACATTATTAAGGTATACAATTGACAAGGTTTACACACAGTTGGAATTTCAATTCAAATGGCTGCTTTGCCACAGTATTTTGCAGTGTATGCAGTGTCTGATTAATCTGGATTAGGACCAGTAGCACATTTAGTGCATCTCCAAGCACCCCTTCGGATGCTGGTATGATCAGTTCATTTTGGCATTTTCCAAAATACACTGTATGTTTACAGTAAGTGTTTATGTACCTTTGTACACAAACTCTAACTGTAAACATTGCTTGTAGAGTATGTTAGATTGCAGCAATTTGCTCTCTGAGGTTTGTTTGTTTGTTTGTTTTTGCAACATTATTTGGGAAATTGTAGTGGCATAGGTAGTTGTCGCGTGCAAATTGTAATGGTAACTCGTTGAGCTGAACTTCTTGTAGATGTTCAAGATGACTGAATTCATTCATTGTTTATGTGGAAAAGAAATGGAAGTTGATGTTTTTGGTCACTTTGTGTGATACTACACTGTATTAAGAACTATGACATCCATACTAGAGTATGTACATGTATATGTGAATTGTACAGCACAATTATGATATTGCTTTTCCTACTAGTTTTGCATTTTTTTTCCTTTTTTGACAGTACAATTGTATTGAACTAATTGAAGCATACAGCTGTAGTCATGCTATATAAAGACAAACCAACAACTTGTACCGCTTTGTACCATCTTCTCTTTTTCTTTTTTGATGATGGAAATAAATAAACTATTGAATTGACTTTAATATTTGATCAATTAATCTATATTGTATATCTAATTTAATGACTTGAATATATCATTATCTTTATTCTTGTCACGTTTTTATTTGTGAATCAATATATATTGTAAATAAGTGTGATTCCCTTACATCTGGATGGTAATATTGCATACACAAAACAAGAGTGAATTTTTCAAGGGCCAACCAGAAAAATATGTCAGCACAATATTTTATGTGCTTGAGAAACCACAATGTTAGAATTCCACTATCGAAGCCAAAGAAAAGCATTCAGAGAATACAGACCTCCGCCAAGCAGTACATTTTCACCCTTACTGTGATTTCTACCCATTGTTATAATTACATAAATATGCATAATATGCTGTAAATGACTATTTCCAATGATCAAGAATCCTACAACCACCCCACCCCCCCCCCCCAAAAAAAAAGGGGGGGGGGGGACTTTGATCCAGGCAGTGATCCAAATTGATACCAAAATATGGCATTTCATTTTTCTGTCATTACTTAGAATATACAGTGTTATTTGATTCATTTCTAGTAATTTCTGTAGTTACTTTAGAGTCAAACCAAAAGAAAAAAAAGCAAGCTTGAACATACATGTACTTTGCAAACCAACGTCGCCAAAAAAAAAAAAACAATAATAATAATGAAATACAAACATTCACGAGTGACTTCATTCATGGTTACCGTTCTTTATGATGAACAGGTGCCATAATGTACGATGTACGCATGCGCACGGTGTAAATCGTAGGCCACAAATCGCACAGTGTGCGGTATACATCGCAGCACCTGCGACAGAGTGCAACAGGCTGCGATATCGCACATTGTCGCAGCGCAGCGTATCGCAGCAAAAATCGCACAGTGTGAGTCCGCCCTAAAAGATCCCGCTTCATTCATTCATCGCAAAGAGCAGAGTGCGTAAGTCGATGAAGTAGCCTCGCCTCACATCCAACTGGACCCCCATGGAAGAGCAGCTATAATAGTGCAGCTAAATATGGGATATCCAGCCATCTTCTCAGATGGAAAAACGAAATAAATAAACCGTCCGAAACAGTATCAACGTAGTAGTAGGGGTATAAGTTGTACGTGTGGTAGTTATAACAGTGATAGAATTTATAATGATGATTTGATTTGATTTGATTTATTTATTCACCGTAAGTTCAGCATAAAAAAGAGTACAGTGAAAGTATGACAAGCAATATACAACATATGATCAACAGTAGAATAATACATAGAATGCATCAAATATGGAAAAGAGGAAGAAAACAAGAGAGAAAAATAAGCAACGAATATGTACGGTAGGATAGCCCATTCAGCTCAGTCTACGAAGACATGGCTGTTCTTCCATGGGGTCCTAGTATAAAATTGATATTGACATCAGGAAAAAAACCCATTTAAACTGTAAAAAAAAATATGTATATCACTGACAAGAGAAAAAAGAACATTGTATGTCGACTAAGCTACAAAGAAAGTAAACATACTATAAAAGGATTACAAAAAAAAAATCTGGAACAAATGATATCAATTTACTAGAAAATGAAGCAGGACTACAAACAACTTTTAAGCTTGGAGGGAGATTGTTGTATTGCACAGCACCCCTATAATAAAAAGTTCTTTTACAGTATGATATGATAATAATATCATAATATCCTTGTCAATATCGACAGCTCAATTCACCCTCAACGCAGACGAGCTTGACGCACTGACGTCGAATGCGAAGACGAGGCGTGAAGAGTCAGACTTCGATGTCGACAATGTGCTGAGGTCCCAACCAGCTCCCCCGATGATACTGGACCTCGATACGCCTAGAGTGATGAACGACTTCGAAGTTGACGGCCGCGGTGAGGAACTGCCCAACAACACCGATATATTCGTGGCCAATGCAACATCGAATGGTAAGGAATGAAGATATATGTAGCCTACAGATGTAATAATTCTCCATAAACTTAATATGACACGTGCAGTAATTTTGCCACTTGAAATGGACTTTTACGATGCAAATGCATTTTAACGTGTATTGATTCATAATACCCCGATCATGACGAATGTGGCCGAAAGAATATTATTTCAACTGTGTGCCAAATTATTTGCTACTATCTTTATTGAGATTACTTGAATACGCCACACAAAAAAAGCTTCCAAACCGAGATTCTGCCAGTAATATCATTTGTCAGTCAGTGGTAAAGAACTAATGTAATTGATAAGAATTAGTTTACCATATTTTGACAGATATTGTCGCTGACAGAATCTTGGTTAAGAAGGTGTTTTGCCTTATTTTTTTTTCTCTCTCATTGTGGCCGTATCAAAGTAATAATTATGACGAAAAAAAGGAGCAGAGAAATTATTATAAAATACATGGCATACAAGATAATTATTATGAATCAGCACCAAGTAATCATACATCTGCATTACATAAAGTTTCTGTAAGATACAGAATTCAAACTATCGCTATTAGGGGTGGGGGCTATATTGTGTAGTGAATAAGGCATTAGACTCTACAATGGGAGGTGCCGAGTTTGAATCCCGCCCGTTGCAAACGATCGTGAAGAAGACATAAATTTCCCACAGTATTCTTGTAGACCCAGGATGCGAAACTATGCTTGGTGCATGATAATACATTCAGGGCCTTCTGGGAGGACAGTGCTACTAGAAATGGGATAACCTTTGTCAAAACGATCATAATATCGCAGTTATCGTACATGTGTTTTTGCAATAAGGTCATTGAAAGAATACAATGAAAATGAAAACACTTGTTTCTTGGATACGATCGACAGTATATTGTCCTCATGACCGCCGGCATCTCACGTTGTCATGGTTGTTAAGGCGCAGGAGACTATGAATTCAGTTCCCGCAGGATTTCGTCACAATGTAAACTCAGTCTTGAAAATTTATTCAAGATTGCTTCCTATTTCATTCCTTTTCGCATTCTTTTATATCAGAAGCAAGTTGATATCATGCTTCAATATCTTATCACTCGACTCTGTTCCATAATCAGAATATGACAATATATGAATAGCTTTTGATTTTTTTACTCATATTTTGTATTTTTTCTTCTTCTTTTCTTTTGTCTTTCCTTCAAACATCGGACCGACTTAAGGTTATTATTCCATTCGGGTCCGGTCTCAGGGGACGTGGTTCGTCCAGGCTCTCGCCGAGGTTTTCCTTGCCAACGCGCACGTGGACGATCTCCACGAGCTAATGAGAAAGGTGGGTCTCAATTGATCCTAAAAAGTCTGAGTTTATATAGATATACATCAATTGAATGACGATCTTATCAAACCTAGGATAGCCTCTCCAGTGCTATCGCTGTTCTTACAGAAGACTCTGCCATAATAACTATATCCCACCACTGCCAAGTATGTATTTTTACACACGGATCGATAGGGACATAATCGGAGAAAAAATAGAAGTGCCATAGTAGGACATAAGCACGTTGCAGGGCTCGAAATCGGAACTGCCGTTTGAAGAGTCCTATCCCTCATACCACATTCCCCTCCCCCCTCCCCCGCCGCCAGCGTCTTGTACCCGTCTCATCCTGTGAAGTGTGGCATTAATCTAACCAACAACATTTAGGAATATGGCACACTGTGTAGTGGGAATGATACTTGTTTAATAGGGAGGGAACATACGAAATGTTGCATCAACAGAGTCAAGTGTTGTCGAGGGAGGTCTGTTATTGACAAACATTAAATAATGTTATGTCTGGCAAAAAAAACTGCTGAAAACTGCTTATCCAATAAAGGCGAGCCAATGGAGTAAAATGGAGTCAAAAGGGGCCTGAGCTTATGATCTGTCCACTCTCCTCTGTCCACTCTCCTCTGCCCTTTGTCTGTCCACCCTCCTGCTCTAATCCCCCCTCTCTTCACCTGTTGAGCTCCTTGCCCATGAACTCCCACCCTCTCCTTTGTTTTCTTTGTTCGGTGTACCCAGCCTGTACCTGTCTGTTCTTGTGTGAAGTCCTTATATGTGATTGCTTTCCCTAATGTTATGTCTATACAATCAAGAATACCGGTAGTCATCCAGAAAGATTCTGTTGTGCTTAAATTTAATGGCATTAATGTTTAGTAGTTATTGCAGTTGGGTATCACAATGCAGGGGCGGATCCAGGAATTCCGTAAAGAGGGGGCGTGTTTACAAAATTAAAGGGGGGGGGGGGGGGGGCGCACGCACCCCTCCCCCCATTTTTTTTCTTTTTATTTCTTTTGCTTCAACAAAAAATAAAGGGGGGGGGGCGTGCGCCGGTTGCGGTCCTCCCTGGATCCGCCCCTGCAATGTGGTGCATTTGCATGATCAAGCTTTTTTTTTCTTTAATTCTCAACCTTCTCTTTCTTCTTCTTCCTATACCTCTTGTACTACGATTATTACGATTCCCACTAACTCCATTGATACTAATTACTATTACTTTGATAACATATTTTCTTCTTCTTCCCCTTATTCCTCCTTCCTTTCCCTTCCTCCTTCTATCTCTCCACCCATCTCCCCATCCATCACGTTCACTTTCTCCTCTTCATCATCTTCCGTCTCAAAATGTCTACCTTCCTTTTTTTCAAATCTGTGTTCCGCATCCGCAAAAGGTCACGTGCCTTGTGACGGAGCACTACAAGATTTGGCATACCCCTTTAGAGGCCGGAGCTCGCCGGTTCCAGGTCCGCATGACACCGGCGTACGAGAGTCAGGGGATGCGCAAGCGCTTCTACTTTTTCCCGAAGTACCCTCCGCAGTGAGCCGGGAATATCTGGGAGACGGGACGATACTCATCAATCAGAATCTTGCAGCAAATAAAATACCAAGTGAAAAAAGGGGATCTAAAGTCCAATATTCGTATTGCGTCATCAAAACTGACAATAGGCATGATAGGAAAATGAATTATGGAAATTACCTTTTCTGAAATGTATCGGCCGAAACATACTCATGTAACAAGGCATGAATTTGATTCGTGAAGAGTCAAAGCATAGGGAGTTGAGATTTCACATTTCATTAGGATTTCTGCGGGTTTTGTATTATGTTCGTAAATAATAATAGAGAGCTTAAGAACGTATTTATATTCAACTCCATATTGAACTCCAAGCATGCCAAGGCTGAAGTGTAACATGATGAAACATGTTCAATCCAACGTGAGATGTACTGACTGGAGTCCTATTTCATACATTTAAAAAAAAAGAAATTTGGATGGTACGCAAATATAATTCATGTACGTGTGTATATGTGTATGTATGTATGTATGTATGTATATATGTGTGTGTATTTATGTGTATACTCCCTGCCGTGGGAGAAAAGGACCATGAACCTGGTTTACTTTATGTCAACATATCTTTGATTTGTTCTATTTACCGATAAAAACACGGTTAAGGCATTTTTTCTTCATACACTCAGCAAAAAAAGAAAGTAAACACTTTTTCAAGTTTATATTACTCATACAATTTTTGGCGGAATGTTAACGTACCGAAGGTAATTTAATTGGCTATCAACTTGATAAGTCAATAAAAAGGGAAACTTTACGCATGAGTGAACACCTTTGTTTTTCTCTTCCAAGGCACAAAAGTGAAAATTGCAAAAATGATCAAGTTGTCATTCATGCGTAAATGCTCTTCCATGTAACAATAAGAACAAAAGACAAATTTGACACAATAATGAATATGGATTCAGTTGCAAAAATATACCTATGATCTCTATAAATTCTTTAAAGCCCAAAAGATCAATAAAGGCTAAAAATAATGGAGGAAAATGAAGAATGTTCTGTCAAATCCAAATTCACATGAAATGAGAGAATAAGCAACATTAACAAAAATGGTAGAATTTTGAATTGAATATTAAAATTAAGAAAATTGTAAATTATATTTGGTTCTTGAATTTGTCTTATGAATTCTTAAATTACTAAATTGAATGAATGAAATAAAGATATTCTGTTCTTGTAATCATCTTCGTGCCCTTACTCCCTATGTCACTTGAAGTTTGAGTTCAGTAAAAATTCTTATTTTCCGCCCTGAAGTTTCCCACTTATATTTTGTTTGAGGTTAGAAAGAGATTAAGAGAATATAAACTTATTTTTGCCATTTCTTTGTGTCTCTCATTGTGTTAAACTGGTCTTTTGTTATCATTGTTGCCTTAAAGGGCATTTGCAAATGAAAGACAATATGTCCATTTTTGCAATTTTTACTTTTGTGCTTTGGAGGATAAGAACAAATGTGTTCACTCATGCGTAAAGTTGCCTTTTATATTGACCTACTAGATTGATAGCCAGTTAAATTACCTTTAATATGATATAAAATATATTGATTTTCATGAAAATCTTCTATGAAAATTGTGAACTCGAAAAAGTGTTTACTTTCTTTTTTTGCTGAGTGTACATACTATACCTGTCTTGAATATACTATGAAATGTGACTATAGTCTATACATGTCATTACTTTATCTATAATGCAATTTTGCATGCAAATATAGAAGAGGACCATTCAGTACACCATGTCAGGGTGCACAAACAAGAATTTCTGAAATTTGAGAAACAAATTAAGCAGAGAATGAAATGTGAGCCTTATCTTCTCTCTACAACAAGACAAAGATGATTATCGTAACTATTTTATTAATTTGTATCTGTCATAACCTATCTCACTCAAACTAATTTGTTGCCTTGCTCCCTTGGTGTCCATTTCGAAACACTTAAATTTGTCTTTTTAGCATACAGTGCACTCCCGTTAAAACGAACACGGTTATAACAAAATTCTGGTTTACAACGAAGTAAAAATTCCGGCCGCAACATTATACACTCTGTGTGTTTGTTGTTCTATTCGTTCGGTTATAACGAAATTTCAATATAACGAAAGAAAACTGTCCTGAGGACTTCGTTATGACTGGAATCCACTGTATTTTACACCCTTGCATACTTCAAATCCATCTAACATGACGATTATGCGTCGTCTTCGGTGATGTAAGATTTTTTTTCTAAGGAATTCTTTTGTGAGAGAAAACATGACTTTTGTATCATTTGTATAACTAATCATGAATATATATTGTTTTATATACCTTGTAAACAAGAATAAAATGTACTGAAGGACAATACTATCCCTTGTTCTTTGAAGGAACTCGTGTGCTGATATTTACATGTTATGTGTGATGCTGTGTATCGCGAGTGCATGAAAACACACTAATTACACCACAATGTAGTACGGTTATGAGCAGAGCAGAAATTACCGTAGTATTAAGATAGGATCCCTTTTTACCAATCTTTTCCCCTAATCTCCACTTTTCTCTGTCTAAACTAATTTCTATCTTCACTAATATCTACCTGCATTCTACTAATGTTTATCTCCACTATTCTCTACCTTCACTAATCTCTATCTCTACTAACATATTCACTAATCTCTATATTCAGTAATTTGTCTTCACTAATCTCTCACTAATCTTTCTTCACTCATCTCTACCTTCACTTACAAACCTTTCTTCACTGATCTCTATCTCAGCCAATCTCTACCTTCCTCTACTAATCTTTATCTCCAATATTCTCTACCTCGACTAATCTCTATAGCACTGTTGATTTTTATCTCCACTAATTTCTATTTTTACTCATCTTTATCTCCACTAATCTCTTTCTTCATCAATCTATATTTTCACTAATCTTAATCTCTATCTCTACCAGTATATTCACTAATCTCTTTATTCAGTATTCTGTCTCCCCTAATCTCTCACTAAACCCTCTTTACTAATTCATATTTCACTAATCTTTATCTTCACTACCCTCTACATGTACTTCCCTCACAACGTCTTTCATCGCATTCTCACATCATTCGTCACCTTTCTAATTCCGTTCAACCAGACGCTTAAAGGAAAGATGAAAACACACAGCTTTATCCATTGACTGGTTTCACAAGATTTGTATTTCTTTAAAATTAATACATCGATTTGTAAGATTCACTTTATTCATTATAATTATCTTGGCTTATTTTTCACTTGATATGATTTTTTTTTCTGTCTGGTTTTGCACGAAAGCACATACTCTACAAAGATGACAACTGTGAAATCAACACACCATAACCCGTGAAAATATGCGTCCAGTGTTGTAAAGTACACACAACGGAGAAACACACAAAAGCATCGTGTCCATTCGATACAAGTCACAGTTTAAGACACAAAATCCATATTGTTACAGATGCTGCCTGCCATTAAAACTAAAACAAAAAAATAAAAAACAAAAACAAAAAATAATCAAGCCATTACATGCAACGTTCATCAACAAAATTCATCTGTGATTTGCATATGAAAAAAAAAAACGAAAGAGAATATGGTAAATAAACCATTATGTCTGTGTACAGAGAATATATGAACATAAACAGTCAAGGTATAATGTATTCTCACCACAGAGAGGAGAAAACAATGGTGACTTGAACAAAGACTATCAAATAAATCTGCGACATTCATATGTAATACTGCTGGTCAAAGAGTTAAACCAGCAATTATGTTGGGTGGTGCAGGACAACTGACTAAAGGGAAAAAGGAAATGTTGCAGTTGTCATAGGTCATGACATGAATCTTAGTACATGTATGTGGGATCTCTTTTGAAGACATGCAACGTCCTAAAACTGCATTAATTTTCAGGAAAAAAAAAACCAACAACAAATAATTCTAGATACAATACATAAAAATCAAAATCAGGCTCATGAAACTGCACACACTTTTTCTCTTTATCCCAGGTAGATTCCATTGCCTAGCAAACATATACTGCTATGTCCAAAATACAAGTCTGAGATGCAGTTTAAAATGGTGACTGGCCTCATAATAGATGCTACAAAGTGGACATCTTCTAGTGGTAGAGATATTATGTTTCGCATTGCCTCGATCATAACGTGTCAATAAATCATGTTACACGCAGCTCATAGTGGTCCAGTTTTAATCAGGGTTAACTTTTTTTCTTCCTGTAATGACATCTCATTCCACATCTTAATCCTTGCTGTGTCACTGACTTTGGGCAGTGTGTACAATGCTGTGAGGGTTTCCCGTGCCAATATGCACATAAATGGCTAAACTCTCATTCAAATCCCTATAAGAGTAACATCTTTAATAGTAAATGGAAATAAAAAAGAAAATCATAGCAATCATATTTTTGTAGGGGGAGGGGGCAGGGTACAAAGAATAGGTTACTGAAAAAAAGTTCACTTACAAACTTCAAAACTGGTTGCAAAGCAAGCCAAGTGTAATTGCCTTTAGTATACAAGCACATCAATGTCTTTTTTTTTCATATTTATTTGAGTGCACTACTGTATCGGCAAGTGCTGGTAAATAACTTTCAGCAAGGACCTGTCCAGATTTAGTTGTACAATTCCATTGACAATATTCTGAGCAGATATGATATACCACTGCTACAGTGATAAAGAAAATACACACAAAAAAAATATAAAAACAACAGAAACTACAAAATATTACTTAGGTCTTCTTTATCCAGGGTAGCCTCTTTAGTGTTGCCACTGCTCCACCAGAGGGCCCTGCCATTAATATTACCCCAGTGCTGCCAGATAGGCCTATGTTGAGAAGGGACATGATGGGTACAAACATCTTTTCCAAGGATGTAAGCTCTTGACGAGTTTTGAACTCGGAACCACAGACCGGAGGTCAGGAGTCTTTTCCACTCGGCCACAGAGTCTCCACTATGGACTTGTACATGTCTGAATTAAGCCGCCATGAGTGTGTACATTCGCATTTGCGCCCACTCCCCTTGTATTTTTCCTGGCCGTTTTTTTTTTTTTTTTAAACCATGGTAAGTTCCTTTTTACCATGGTAATTTTTTTTTTACCATGGTATATTTTCTATAGTAAATTTTCTTACCAAGGTAAGTTTTCTTCAGGCAGGTAGGCAGGGCAACAGGGGAGAAGTTGGGAGGTATATTAAGAAACAGGGGGAAACTTGTGATTCAAATCTTTGGACACATACTTCTATATCCTCATTTTTCTTTTCTTTTTTCTGATCATGTTAACTCCTAGCCATGAATGCTACAAATCTTCAATGACATTTGATGACAAAATTACAGGTTATTGAAGTGTTGCTAACATGAATACAGCTTAATGGGTCTGGACTACACACGGCTCTGCCAAACAGAGAAAGCATCCAGCAACCACTTAAAGGACTTACAGTAATTACACATAGAGATATCTTCTTTTGAAACACGGTTCTTTCATAATGGCTAGTATGGTGCTTAAATGTCTCAACAGCAGACAGAACAAATTATATCTCTCTTGATGTACAATGATGTGTTTTAGTATCGTACATGTATTCTCATGCAAGTCCTGTACTTTCACCTTTTAAACAGTTTGGGAGAAATTGGGCAAAAGATCATTTTAGGACATTAATAACTCCATTCCAAATTTACTGAGACACTAAAACAGCAACTAAACATCATCCATTAAAGTTTGTTACAATAGTCCATTCCATTCACCCCCCACAAAAAAAAAGTACAAAAAAAAAAACTTAACTGCATACATATCTAGATAAACCAGCATCTTGCCGTAGGTGAAATTTTCAACTCCCTGCATGAAATATACTTACATGTGCATTTATACACTGCGTGAAAAAAAAAAAAAATCATGTGAAATGCACTATAGCACAGTGCACAGTTAATTTCACATTCAATGGTTAAGATGTCACAGGCATTTACATCATGCTCACATCAGAGTCTTTTGTTTTCTACAGTGCTAAAAACAGGTTGTAACACAGTGCCATGAGATTATAGGAAAAACAGAAATCACTACTTCGTGCAAAAAGTATGCCTTTTGCTTTGATAGCTTCTTCTTTCTTTCTTTTTTTGTTTTGTTTGTTTTTCTGTTTCCTAAACAATCCTGAGACCATCATCATCACAATATGTACCAATTTTGAATTTGATATCAAATAATGACATCACATGGTGAATTTTTTTCACTCCTTTTCTTTCACTTTGTTTTTGGTAAGTGTCCAACATGTACAAATACAAGCAAAATGCACAGACGTTACAGAAAAAAAAAAGTAAAAAAAAAAAGAAAAGAAAACCTGATAAGGAAGTTAGATTTCCAACACACAGAAGTAAAAGAATGCATTAGACACTTCTGGAAAATTTGAATACATAAGCAGAAATAGTGAGACTGAGAGCCATTTGTAGGGTAGGTCTGAGGAGTGGACATCGGACATTGCATTGTGTAGACGTCCACTTCCCTTGAACGGAAACAAGACACTTTTTCACCCTCAGCCAGAATTGCATGAAATGTGGTGATGCTAAATCTGACAAATATTACATTCACAAACAATGGAGATATATATATATATACACATACATATATATATGTATGATATATATATACATATACATTGTATATGATATACATATATATATATATACTATCACCTGGTAAATGTGTAGTCTGTCTATGTGACCACAATTAAACAAATACTTTATACATCCAGTACTATGCATTTTCCTTTTCAATTTCTCCATTTAATAACGATATATTATTTTTACAGCATTTCTCTTTCCTACAAAGTAAAAAAAAAACAAAAACAAAAAACAAACAAACAAAACTTTGGATGCATTTGCAGTCCTTTGGGATAACATTTCACAGTGAAACAAAAATAGACGATTCAGAAACCATATATAATCTTCTGCAACATAAAAATGACGATTCAGATTTAAGGCTACCATTTGATTTTGCGACTCGTAGAGTCCATACATTATTTTTACGAAAGAAACCAACAACAAACGTGACACAGAGACATAAAAGACAAAATAATCACACCTTATATACAAAAACATGTCTTTGACGATAATTATAGTACTAACTGCCTATGCTGGATCAAAAGACACAAAAATTGCTTATAATTTTTTTTTTTCATTTAAATCTCACCTTTTCAAGTCGTAGCGCTGCGTCCGAGCGCTCTTCAAAAACGTACCATACCGAATCGCATCGACGCCAGAGGAGCATGCGAACGCTCCCAAAGTATGCCGGACTATACCATACCACACCAAAGGACTGGTGGACCACTTCGCGATGTGCTCCAACCGTACCATGGCATACCATGCCATGCCAGAGAGCTCAAACGAAAAGTGGTCCAAAGTACGGTACGTACCAGCTGTCGACATGAGAAAAATGCGTGGACGTCATAATGCAAAGAGTTGATTCTCTTTGGTAGGGACACCTATATGTAACATAGGCGCATGAGATGAATGTGTTGGTTGCTAAAAAAACGTGCGATCCGTCCACTCGAGTCCAAAAGTAATTCATGAGCCACGCTATCTTTACAGAGCCCTCAAACGTTCCCAATCTGGCATGGTACGGGACGGTATGGTATGCTTCTCATTTGGTTCAGTTCGCCTTTGAGCGCTCAAACGCAGCCTTAATCAAGTAAATTTCAAAGTCAAGGCTAGGATTTGTTTATCAAATTATCTTTGTTCCATTTCGGCAACCTCAAAACTTTTCGCGAAACAAACCACTCCACTGAGAATACAAATTCAAGATGAGAACACATTCACATGCCCCTCACAAATGATGTTACCCTCCCCGAAACACGACTGCAGTGATGGCTGCCCCCTGCAGCAGGACTGGCCTACTCCCCTAACTCAGTTTTACCCCGCTGATGACTCAAACGTAAAGACAAATCACAGCTCCGCTAAAAACGACTCATAATGATGGGGAGAAAGTAGGAGGAAGGAGAGAAGAACTGGCAAGAAGAAAAGAAGGAATAATGGAAGGAGAAAGAGGAGGCAGAGAGGAGATACAGAAAAAAAAGACAGAGAGAGAGAGAGAGAGAGCAATTAAATGCCAATAAGGTGCTCTATTCTTGCACGTACATGAAGCCTCTTCCACATTCAGCTCTAGAGGGTGATCTTTATCAACCTACTCTTCCTTTTTAACACACCACAATAGCTAGGCACAAAGAGAGAGAGAGAGAGAAAAAAAAAAAATTTGACATTTTGAAGTGCCGCCACCCAGCATCATTCTCTCTGTGCAGTGACCATATATATCTCTTCGTTCATTTGGCTGAGTCCTCCCAGTTTCACATCCATTGCAGGCCACTGCAGAAGTCAGTACCCTCTCCTCAATAACAAATTTGTCCTGAGTTTAGACTAAAATTACAGCAAAACACAACCCCCCCCCCAAAAAAAAAATAAATAAAAAATAAATAAAAATAAATAAATAAATAAAATAAAATAAAACTTAGTCTCCAATGAAGAAAACAGAAGAAAAATAGCAGCATTTCTGATATCAGCTACTATCATGTCACCTTCCTGTTTTATTTCAAATTTCTATTTTGCCTGCGAAAACGCGCTGACTGGCCCAAATAAACTGATGAAATGTTGATACAAAGTTTGTATTCTTTAAATGTATTTTGCATGGCTTCAAAGATCATCTTTCCTTAAAACGTACCCTAAAACAAAAACAAAACCAAAGACGGCACCACACTGCTATTTTAATCATGTAATCCTCCATTCACAGTATAATAGCAAAAGAGTGAAAGTTTAGGACACTGAATAGAGTATTTGCTGACAGAGATATCAAAAATGGGTGGTAGACAATGTACCTCTGTTTGAGGTAAGTGAGAGTTGTGAGGTGAGGAAACTGGCACAAAGAATGGGGGAGGGGAGCCCTATACTAGGTTTCCTGTTATCTGTCAAGCTAGTTTTGTTTTTCAAACAGACAATAGACTCCTATCTTGGATAGTCAACTTGTGTCTGCTACCTACTCTAACATGGGATTGTTCCAGGAGCGAATAACTATGAAAGTGTATGACGAAATGAAACTATGACCTGATCGTTACTTTAGCTAGAATGCTCATAACAAATAACAAGCAACCGCAATAAAGGAACTTCCTGGAACATATTCGCACCATAAGAGGTACAGTTTCAGTGATCAAGGCACACACATAAAGAATAAATATCATATTCTCCTCCCATAAACTACACACTCCATAAAAATCTTCTCTTTACATTTTATTTATTTATCTAGTTTGTTTTTGTTTTTTGCTGTTTTCAAGTGGTTACACAGGTTGATAAACATTTCATAAGCATGCTGTCAGCCTACCAGTCACACTTGTCAGACAGCTTGTAGAATTTTTAGTGTCTGAGCAAAAGCATAACAAGGACATAGCAATTATCACATTCCATTTAAAAAGATTTAACTTTTTTTTCCTGATGACAAGGACAGGTTTGATTGACAAGATTGCACAAGTTTTCACTTCTTTTTATTTTCTCTCTCTCTTCAAAAAGATTCCTATGATAATGGGGAGGGGGTTTGGCATTCAACATGAAAGTGTCAGCACTGGATTGTTATGTTCTTGATATTTCCCAGGAAAACTCAATGACTGTAACACTACTTGAGGAGATTGTATCTATATTCATGGCATAAATTTGTGACAAATAAACTTCTTTCATAACAATGAGAAATAACAAGAATGGAATTATCTCATATATCAGACCCCAAGAGAATTGAACAATAGAGAAATATGCCTGAACAAGGAGAAAATGGGACACTGTATGCTATCAATGTAAGTCATGTAATGGAATAACACAGGACATAATGATGACTAATATACCACAGTCAATCAAAAAACCTCGCACGATGCAAACAATTTGATATATGTAGGCGTATTCCCTCTAGGTAATGACAGATCTTCCTCATCTTGGGACCATTAACGAGCAGAGATTCATTACCCCACCCAACATCAATGCTACCTCTACAACCAGTCATTAAATCTGGACAAGGCATAATTAGTCTCAAAGGCTAGAGAGTTTAAGCAGTAGAGAAGGACAAACAATTAGAGAGGGAGAGAGATAAGTGGCAGATATGGAGGAATAGAGAGAGAGGTCATCACGGTGTTGTCATGACAACAAGACAATTTGTTCTTTCCTTTGCTAGCATGTCCTCTGTTAGAAAGTCTTGCTCTTCAGGAGCCTTCACTGACAAACATGGTATTACTGTTCACCATGCCATCAAGATGACTACATCAAATATCTCAATTAACGTCGAGGACGGACGTGAATGGCATGTCACTCTCGACTCCTGCGACAAGACCCTCCGAAAGCTCCTTGAGCGTAGCTGGAATTACTCGGGGGGCATCAAATAAACCAGGACAAAGCTAAGTCAAAACCTGAATGCATCCTGATTGCTCCAACACCCTCGAGGAGGGGTAGGCATGGCAACCGCCATCCCAGGCGAGCTGCTGCTGATGCCTTCCCACACATCAGAAAATCAACTCCAATTGATGATGCCACTACCACAGGGAGCACTGCATTCTTGTTAAATCTAATTCTGTCCGAAGATGGAAAATACGACCATAAATCTCTATTGTTACTTTCACAGCAGAAGTGATGCCACCTCAATACTTTTGTATGACAGTTACAAACTATATTTGGTTCAGTCAATTCTAGGAAAAATTTCCTTGTACCGGCACCTAGAGTCATTCAAAAGGAACAAAAAAAAAAACCAAACAAACAACAGATGAAGTGAGATCAAGCTTATACTGGAGACTATTTCTCTACATCACCACGTCTGAACCTCCCAGATCCATTCCTGATATTGTTCACTGCACATACTGGCTTATGTCTCGTTTCTAAGAGCAGGAGTCTTGTGCGTGTTCACACCACATGAATGATAATTGATCAGTGACTTTGCACCCTTGTTAGCATAATGTTCTTACATAATCTCAATCTATTACCACAGATGGTTTATAAGACGAGACTTCAGCACATGGCCACAGGACACAGTGGTACACATAAAATAATTGATGCTGCCTTACACGTACGATGCAGTCGCTGAGAGGCATTACACTCTGTCTTCCGCTCACACATACAGACACAGAGACAGTTACTAAGGCAACGAGAGGCTGCTCCCTACAAGGGCATCCTTCCCTGCGCCACAATAGCCACACTTTGTCCTAAACTTACTTAATGTGAGCATCACAAGCCCTCTCTGCTGACTGCACTACAAAAGATGCATCGAAGAAAAAAAAAATACAATTAAATTCAACTAAGTAACAATGATAATAAAATTGCTCTCTAGGAAAAAGTTAGAGATGTATTCTGACTTTCACGGAGGAAAGATGGAGGGGGGAGGAGAGCAAAAGTGGGGAGGGGAGGGGATGCAGGGGAAAGGAGGTTTCATCACAAGTCTGTGGTGATGACGCGGCCCAGTGACAGGTTGACCGAACCCGAGGAGGAGTGACGGGACTCTCCCTGGACGAGCATCCCACTCCCCGGGCGGTCATTCTCCACCTCGGTCAGCGACGACAGGCTGTCCTTGATGCTCGGCGAGAGGCCGTGAGTGGAGCTGGTGCTACTGGAGAGATCGTTGCGCAGTTTGCCCTCAGAGGTGCCGGTTCCACCACCACCACTGGCGGGCGGGGCAGAGGCGGAGTCCACGTTGGAGATGGAGCTAGTTTCCGGCTCGCTGTCAGCGATGACGGCGCTCAGCTCCGAGTTGAGCGAGTCGTTGATGCTGACAGAGTCGGCGCACGAGTACGACGGAGCCTCCGATATGCAGTCGCTTATCTTGACGCTGCTACGCTTCCCGCCACGGGACCGCCCTTTGCTCTTCGACTTCCGCATGGCACTGGCTGTCGTGGTGGTGGGGCCACTGGACTCCGCCCCTTTTTCGGCCAGGCTGGGAACATTGGCACTTGTTTTCAGTTCCCACACGTCGCCTGTGCAACCCTTGTCACTGTAATTCTCGGCGAGGCCGGGCACTTGGCGGATGGAGGTTGCACAAGAACGGGAAGAGCCACTGGGGCCCGCTATGCTGTGCTCAGTACTGTTGCTACTCCCGCTGTTGTGGCGAGAGTTTGGGTAGGAGGTACGCTCAATGTCCACATGAACTTCAAGCGGGTTGCTGCTGTGTGGAACACCTTTCCTGAAACTGGTACTTTGGTAATCTGATCCATCAGGGAGGAGTAAAAACAGACAAACAAAGCAAGGCAGCTGTCAGTTAAATCAACCACAGATAAGCATCTTTGACAGCAAAAAGAAATCTGGTGAAACAATTTTGTATCTTTGCAAATCAAGACATGCTAGAAAGAGTATTCACCTTCATCTTATACCATCAACATCTTCAAAAAAAGTTACTTCCCTAGGTCAATCGCAGATTTCTATTTCTAATATGCATAAGGACAAGGAAAGCATAAACTCAAATATAATCCTTCCTCTGTTTTGAGGCATAGACTGGATGTGACAACAGTCCTGAAGAGAAGACTTATAACCTGTAATTAAGACTTTGATAGTAACCGATATCTTTTAGGATAAAAAGGTTGCAAAAGATCACACGACACTTTACCTTTGTCATCCCTGTTTGAGCTTGCGTTGTAGGTGTCAAAGGTCGCTTCACTGCTTATGCTCAGTCTCTTCCCAACAACTTCAGCGTGGACATCCATCCTGAAAAAGAAAGAGAGAAAAAATCACACGAGTTTGGAACCAGGGTTTCATTAGAGGGATG
Source organism: Diadema antillarum (assembly GCF_040938485.1). Taxonomy (NCBI): domain Eukaryota; kingdom Metazoa; phylum Echinodermata; class Echinoidea; order Diadematoida; family Diadematidae; genus Diadema; species Diadema antillarum. The sequence goes on from NW_027271520.1 coordinate 55,271, forward strand.
GTATAGTTTTTGGTTGAGATGGCGGGGGGGGGGGGGGGGGGGTTTGAGATTGTAACTTTTTGTGAGATAATCAGAAACCACTTATGAAATATGAAAGGGCATACAATTCTAAGAGGACTTCAAAGTTTATTCGATAAAAGAGCAGTCTTAAAATGGCTTAGGTATCCAAAAAGAAAGTAAAACAAAGTGGTCTCAATAAAAGGCGAGTCCTACTTTTTATTAGGACCTCTTTGTTTTTGGATATCTCAGCCATTTCAAAACCGATTTTCATCAAATAAACTTCGAATTACTCTTAGAATTGTATGCTCTTTCATATGTCATACTAAGAGGTTTGTCATTACCTCACAAAAAGTTGGAAACCTGAATCCCCATCTCAACCAAAACTATGCCATCCATTTAACCCTATCTGTGTCGGGACTTTGGACAGTGCGAATTACGCTGGGGGTTTTCTTTGCCAATCAGGACAGAAAGCACACAAAGAGTTTCAAATAAGCAAAAGGGATACTGGCTGTCATTGATCCTAGTGGCACATCACAACAGATGCCCATTCATTTTTTTTGCCCAACAGAGTGAGTAAGAGTTGCCAGGGGCGAGAAGGTAAGTTGGTTTGTAGGGAATGTACACCAATGATATGTCTTTTTGGAGCTTTATTTACAGTTCTATAGCAAAGAGTCTGATTTCTCACATAAACCATATATGCATGAATTAGCATAACTGGTAATCCTTGGATCAATCAACTCTACAGTTTTGTGGCTTACATCGCAGGCAATATGTGTGCCAATTTTTGCCACAATTGCGTGGTGGACAACTGAGATCTGGAAGGAGAGGGGGGGGGGGGGGGGGGGCCTGGATGGCCTTCCCCCGGCTCTATCATCTAACTAAGTAGCCCGGCCTAGTTAGGGTTAAAAAATCAATTTAACTTAAGTGTAATCATAAATATTACCACGCCTGTCTCCAGAGTAATCATCATCAACAGATAATTTTTAAACTGTCATCTAACCAACACTACCAGTATTATCACTACCATCTATCAATAATCTCATCGACAATATCAGCATCACATTCTTCCCGATCGTTAACATCATCATTTGACATGAACCATTGTCTTAATTGTCAATACAATATTCAAAATCGTGAATACAATACTCTTTCTCATCATCACAACATCATGACGACATTACTTTTAATAACTGATATCATCACCATCATATTTTCTTTTCAATACCAACATTACCATCCCCATAATTGTCATAATCATCCACATCATCATCATCATCACAACCATTATCATCATCATTATTGTAATCATTGTCATCATCACCAACATCATCAATATTCCTCTCCATCATCACCATTACCAACATCATCATGAGTTATCTCAATAATCGTCATCATTATCCACAACATCATCACCACAACCATTATCATCACAATTATTGCAATTATTGCAATCAATATCACAATCATTTCCAACAAATCATCACCATCGCCATCATTATCATTATCCTAATCATCATCAACATCTATGTTGGCATCATCCAATATTCCTTTCCATCATCATCATCATCATAACCAATATCATCATGAGATATCTACTGCAATCATTGTCTTCATTATCCACATCATCACCACAACCATCATCACCATCACCATTGTCATCATCATTATCATTATCATCATCAACATCTATGTCATCATCATCCTCATCATCAATGTCATCCTCATCATTATCATCTTCACTGTTATCATCATCAACATCATGATCATGATCATCATGATCATGATCATGATCATGATCATCATCATCATCATCATCATCATCATCACTATCATCACCATCACCACAACATCATCATCATCAACATCATCAAGGTGTCATCACTGTTCCCCTTCCCTCCGCTCACCTGTGCTGGCTGAGGATGAGAGGCCCCACCCCTCCACTCCCGGACAGGCTTCCGGTGAGGCTCGCCCCGGCGATGGCCCGGGTGCTGGCGCTGTCGCTGACCGTGTCGTCGGTGATGACTCCCGCCACCTCCAGGTGGCTGGTGCTCTCCCGATTCAGCACGCTGGCTTCTCCTATGCTGGCGTTGGCCGCCATGCTGTTCACCTCCGGGTTGTTCTCTGCCAGTTACAATCACATGCACACAGACAGACGGACAGACAAACAAACACACCAACAGACAAATACAGACAAACACACAGAAAGAAAGACAGACAGAAAAGAGAGATGGGAATTACAATGTTCATTGGAGTCTATTAACAGGAAAGAATCCTATAGCTTTGCAGATGTTTCCAAAATTATGAGTCCCTTGGCTATTATTATATGACAGCTATTGACATTCTTGCTGTATTACTAGCGAGCTTTAAAGATGCAGCGCAAACACTAAGACGACACTAAGCAGGTAAAAAATGGTGTTCTATACATGTGCGAGACAGTTGTTTCCATTGTTGAACCCGGGAGGCTGCGTCATCTTAGCTTTCGTGCTGCAGATCTAAAGCTCGCTATTATCACAGCAGAGATCACTACTCTTGATCAATCTCCCCTCCCCCCCCCAAAAAAAAAAAAAAAAATGAGTTGACGATTCTCATATGTGAAAAAACACTCCCCGCTGAATGTTAGTGAGATGTGAGGGCTGATAATTCCATCCGCTGCTTCTTCTATGTGGAAGGCTGGTTTGTTAATCTCAATGAAATAGTGCACATGTAAAAGGTGATGTCTTTAATTGTAATAATGCAGCAAGTTTCCACAAGAGATTTTGGTTGGGGACAAAAATTCCATACACATGACTTCACTCTGCAAATGAATGTTTTGTTTGTGTTTTTAGTATCATCATCATCATTATCATCACCATCATCATCACTATCATCACTATCATCATCATCATCATCATCATCATCATCATCATCACTATCATCATTGTCATCATCATCATCATAATCACCATCATCATCACTATCGTCATCATCGCTATCATCATCATCACCATCATCATCATCACCATCACCATCACCAGCACATCGACCACTGTAACATGGAAGTCAGCTGGATGGCTTTGCACAGGGAAAGCACTGTATGATTCACCTTCATATCGTCACTTTTGCATTTTAATACTTCTCTCTCTCTCCCTTTCTCAATCATCTAAAGTTGCTGGGTCCATTGAGTGATTAGGGCAATGCTGAATGTAAATCATGATTACGATGCCCACTATGAGAGATAGAGAGTTGGGGGGGGGGGGGGATATGTTTAGCGCTCCACATAATGTGCTATCAATGGGTAAGGAGTAAAATCTAGATGCATCACTGGCCTGTGGTGTTCAATAGATCAACGCTCTTGCAGATACAACTGCAAAACACACCACCAACATCGTGTGCCGTGACAGTTGCCTACGGCAAGGGTAGGGTTAAGAGACGGCAGTGGTGAATACCTGATCTGTTATCCGAGACCCCACCTCCTACGTCATTCTCCTCATCCAGCTCGATGCGGACGCCCCCGCTGTTGCTCGTGGTAACGCCGCATCCCCCGCTGCGGCAGAGTGACACCGGCACCACCCCGTAGACGTAGGCCAGCATGATAGGCACACCGATTCCTGGGATTGGATGGTGCAAGGGGGAGGGGGATATGGGCAAAGGGAGGGAGTTGGGGAGGGGGGAAGGGGAAGAGGGGGTGGGGTGTGGATGGCGTAAGAAAAAAAAAAGGTGATGATGAGAGGAAAGGAACACACACAAGATGTCAGAGGCAAGGTCTTGTGTTGTAAAACATTATTCATGTGTCACTAGTCAATGCCATTACAGCAAGGATCTTCTTTACTGGGAGCGTGAGATGCAGGGTAACTGTAGGTGCAATTTCACAATACCCTGAAACCCTGATAATTTGAATCAGTCAGTACATATGTTTGCATGCACACTTACATGCTTAGTGCCCACTGTAAAATAGCATCTCAAACCCATCAGAGGGTTTGGGGGAAAAACCCGTAAAATTCAGTTTTCTTAGCTCACAAGCTACTGAAAGGAGATGCCAAATACAGCAAATGAAGACAAGAATTGACACAAACATCCTCCTCTGCAGTACATTCCTCCGTACACTTCAAACTAGCTTTCTGGTGAATGTTGACGAGGGTAGGCATGTGTAAGACATGGACTCTTACCTCTCTTCAGATAACATACAATGTACTGCATCGGACCACCATTTTAATTGTATCTAAAACGCAAGCTGATCTTCAAAATCCTGTTTATTGGCTTGGGATTGACAGAATATCTCTCTGTTCTCAATGGTCACATGGATGTGTTTGAGTAGAATTTGTGAACTTTTGTATGTACCACATCAACATTGCAAAATTTGTCATGTCCCCAATATTGCTCAAGCTCATCATATTCAAAGATCAGTGTGCCATAGAAACAAAAGCTGATGAACCTCAGTATTACAGTGACAAAAATTCTGCACACAAAAGTAACATGACAATGGCAATTAACCATGGCAAGTAACAATGTGGTATTCCTGTAAATTGCCTACAATATAAATCTAAAAGAAAAAGTGATACCTGTGACATAAATTTCATCAAATTGAACAAGAATACTCTCTATTGAATTACCAATAAGAAAAACACCCCCCCCCCCAAAAAAAAGGCATTTCAAACAATGAGATCCCCCACCATTGTGTTTAACAATACAAAAAAGTGATATATACAAGATTGGCTACTTACCAACTGTGAGGGCAGCAATCACAGGAGAAACGAGTATCGAGAGCGACACGCTGCCGGCGATGGCCAGATTTCGTCGATGGCGAGGCATGCTGGCATACTTGGCATGGACCTGAATGGCCGAAAGAGAACAGTGAATGCGTTGTTAGCCACAGCAATTGCCCGACCTTCCACAGCAGCTGCAATTCTTCAACAAACAAGTCTTCAGGTAGTCAAGAAAGTTTCCACGATGCATGAATTCAACACCATGCAAGTTCTTTAGTATGAACACTATTAAGCATGCCTGCAAGAATGTTGGCTTTTGTTTTGCTTAATAAACAAGGAATATAACGACAAATGAACACATGATGAAATAGGAAAATAGTCAAAGGAAATGTTAATTTTTCATTGCATGGTTTGCATAACGACTGATTGTTACTTGATCTGTTTCTATGTTTGGTACCCATATCAGGGCAATTACCCCTTACAAATTTAGGCTATGATGTAATTGGTAATCAGGACAGGGCATGATCAATACCATCTACGTTATTTTGTTTTTGTTGTTAGTTTTTCTTCCTTCAAGAGGAAGAAATCCCCTCAGTTTGAAGATAGAAGAAATACTGCACTGACATGTTTCTCTACATCTACAGATTTATCCTGAATACATCGTAAGAACATGCTTTTCTTGACCCCATCCCCCTCCTTTCTTTGTTTAAAGTGTGAATAGGGTCAGGGAAAAGGGAACATTCATGTTTCACTTCCACAGACTCATGTTGACTTCTAAGTCTCTGTACATTCTGTTTAATGTTATTAAGACTCCGAGTATATTTGCCCAAAGCCAACGGGCACTCGATCATCGCATGTATGTAACACGTCTGAACCGCTGGGGCAGCAGGCAAATCGACATTAAACGTACCCGATTTCCATTTGTGTCAACGACCTTATCATGCTTGCTTCACGAGAACAGTCAGCCATATGACTGATAGGGCTCGGTCAAAGGTTTCCTGTTGTATGCATCCACATGCATATTTCATTCCCCGATCATTTGATGTCTCTCCCGATGTGATTTTATGACATCAATGTTCAATTACCATCAAGCCACAAATATCTCTCCGTGGATCATAATATGTATGATTATTTTTTGTACACCACATAATGATCATTTCTCTTTATTTATTTATTTATTTTATTTTTTATTTTATTTTACTTATTTATTTATTTTTATTTTTTTTTTTTTTTTTGGGGGGGGGGGATTCGGAGCAGCCACACATGCCACCTTTGTTTTAATCTTGTTACATGCTATAGTCACACACACATATTATCATGGTGTACAGTTGTAGGTAAACTACACTTCTTGATGGCTTGTTTATTTGCACTCATTACTCATGTTTCACTCTTGAACAAACAAAACAAACAAACCCCAAAACTGCACAATAGAAGAAAATTTTCCCTTTCAAACCAGAGTTACAGCTCTAATTGAGCTGGCCAGTACACAATAACAGAAAATTTTCCCTTTTTAACCACAGAATACTAGTTCTATTTTTTTTCTTCTGAATTTTGTATTCTTACATGTATATAAATTATATCAATTTTGGTATATTTGGTGAGACAGAGTGATGGGCCATGGGATGGTCTATTTTTTTTTTCTTTGCAGGTTTGAGGTCCATTTAAAGCTATCACCGTAAACCAGTCACATTAGTCCAGATTAAAGACCTTCCAATTCAAGTGCTAACTGAAAGCAAAAAGGAAAAGAAAAGAAAGGATGGCCACAGGGAGATACCAGCACATTGGCTGAAGGTAAAGTTTCTGGTAGTCACTGATCTGTCATTTGATGTCTCACTACAATAAAACAAAAAAAATGAAGGACTGCACAACAGCAGCACTTCATATGTGACTGTGCACCTCAAAACGAACATAAAGTCGCACACACTGATTTTGCGTGAGGACTGAAAATAAGTGAAATGGGTCAACCTAGCCGAACTTGACTTTTTCATATTTTCTGAAAGAGCGGGTCTTCTTTTACATTATACTAAAATTTGGTATCATAAAACGGGCAGGAAAGTGTGTTTTTTAAGCAGTTTATCTCGAACATTTTTGGCAGAATAGTGTGATTAGGTGCGTCTTTCGAATCCCTTTTTCATTTCTGTAAAACCTTGTCCACACTCTTCACTTTCAACTCTAATAACTTTTGAAAGGATAGTGCTACTGCTTTAAAAGTTGGCATTAATTATGGCCAAAATGTGTTAATAAGGCATGTATAATTTCAATTTAATCTGATAATCCCTTCATTGTTGTTACTCTGGTGGTTTACTTCCTGTTTTTTGTCCCATTCATCGCACAGCCAGCACGGTTTGGTAAAGATTAAGCGCTTGAATAGACACTGTACTTCAGAGCCTCTTTTCTCAGTTCATACTTTTCCTGAGTTTGTGCTTTCTTTCCAATATTTAGATAGGTTAGGAGAGTCCATTTGATTTGAGTTATACATCATTTTAAAGCTTGAAGTCTGGTCTTTCAGAATATGGTCTTAACTAAAAACTCATATCTGGCGACTTTT